>NC_057794.1:229832816-230132816 GCF_018294505.1 Triticum aestivum | reverse complement strand
GTTCCTCTGGTATTCAGGATTTGCATAATCTAGTCATAGGAACATGTATAAGTCATGAATAAAGCAATAGCAATATACTAAACGATCAAATGCTAAGCTAACGGAATGGGTCAAGTCAATCACATCATTCTCTAATGATGTGATCCCGTTAATCAAATGAAAACTCATGTCTATGGTTAGGAAACTTAACCATCTTTGATTCAACGAGCTAGTCAAGTAGAGGCATACTAGTGACACTTTGTTTGTCTATGTATTCACACATGTACTAAGTTCCCGGTGAATACAATTCTAGCATGAATAATAAACATTTATCATGATATAAGGAAATATAAAATAACAACTTTATTATTGCCTCTAGGGCACATTTCCTTCAGGCATGACATGACATCAAGTAAGGTTTCATGTGTTTCTGGTATTTTTTTTATTTCTTGGAATTAAAATGCCATGTCACTCCATGCATACATATGCATGTACCCATGTTGTGAGACAAATATGTTTGAAAATTCCTTCTAATTTACTGCACATGGAATTAACTCGCACACAAGTACACAAATATGATTTTTCAAACTGCTATGGTCAGGCGTTGCAAGTAGATGTAGTTCATTTTTGAATTACAGTCATTAAAGGGCTAGAAAATCACTTAAATGTCTTTAAAATGTCAAATGACCCCTAGAATTTTCCAAAATTTCACATTACAGTTGTAGTAGTGCACGTTAGACGTAGAAAAAAATTGAAGGCCGTAAGACGAAGTTATCCCGTTCGTCATCAAACATGCATTATTCCCTCTTGGAACCATGAGCCTTCTAGTGAGTTGCTCCAGTTTGTGAGGGGTGTGTGTCCAAACTTTCGTCAAACATGCCAAATTTTTTACCACGTCATCTTGGTGGCATGACATTACATCAACGAAGGTTTTATGTGTTCCTGATATATTTTCATTTTTTTGGAATTAAAATGCCATGTCACTCCATGCTTAATTGTGTCATAGACGTTAGACCAATATGTTTGAAAATTTCATCCAATTTACTGCACACAGAATTAAATCGCACAAAAGTACACAAAATATGAGTTTCCAAACCATTACGGTTAGTTGTTGCGTGTATATGTAGTTCAAATTTCAATTACGGTCATTAAATGGCTAGAAAATCACATAAATGTCTTAAAAGGTCAAATGACCCCTGAAATTTTCCAAAATTTAACATGACAGTTGTATTAGTACTACAAAATTTCTCGTACATTTAAAACACCATCCGTTGCCACTTTACTCCAAATTTGTCTTTCACAGCTAATAAAAAATATATACAACATCACAGACAGTTGTTTTCTATGAACCGTTTGCAATGAAAATATTGAGTCTATTTAAGTCTCCCTCTTAAGATTCGCTAGCTCGTCAGCTCTAGCGTCGGCAACCCTCGAATCCACGAATCCTGATCCCCATTCCCGCACCCCCTTCTTGCAAAGATGACGCCGTGGAAACGCTTCGTGAAGGCCCATATGATGGTCGCGTCCCCTCGAGCACCGCCGCCTGTGCCGAGAGCGCGGCCGCCTACGCCGGGAGTGCCACCGCATCCGCGTTGAGCACGACCGCTTCCAACGAGAGGGCGTCTGCTGCAGCCGACAGGGCAGCTGCAGCTGCCGAGATGGCTACAGATGCTACTGCGATGGCGGCTGCAAACACCAAGAGCGCTCGAGCTCCCATCCGTGCCACCGATGTCACCCTTGCCCGGGTAGAGGCCATCCATGCAAATATCGAGGATGCAAATGCCAAGATATTCTAGGCCACCTCGGACTCCAACATGCAACCCATGTCTGAAAAGGTGGCGGTGGTCATGGAGCCCCTTCTTCCTCATGAGGTCACCGAGCGGGAGCTAGAGATGCAGGAGGCGGCGGAGATCAAGGAGCGCCGGGAGGAGGAGTTGCGCATGGCCGAGGTTGAGGTAGAGAAGAGTCTGTTCGTCGACGAATCGGCGTTGGAGTACCAACGCGAGCTCTGGCACAACCACTACTACGAGTACTACAACCTTGAGGGCGGCGCCGAGGACGAGGACGAGAATGCGGTTGACTTCAACAGGGGGACACAGAGTACACCAACGGCAGCATGTCGCCAGGACAAGTCATCGACATCTCATCTCACAACGGCGATGCATAGGCCGGCGCGGCGGCTGATTTTTTAAAATTATGCATACTTAGGATTTGTTTTTAATGCTAGTCTTTTGTTAGAGCAATGTTTAGGTCAATTGGCTCTGTTTAATTACTAAAATTGCTCGATTTAGTAAGTGTGATATGTCTGTTGTACGCTCTTTTGTGTGCCCAAATTAGCAAGCGACGCTTAAATTATGCAATGACGTACCCGGGGAAATTTCCACCAAAAATTGAATTATCAAACTCATCCCATGTGCGTAAAGCAGAAGAATCATTTGTGATGCACACAATTGTTCAAAGTGAATGGTCAGCGGCACCGCGCGCAAAGTTTCCCTCCACATTTCCAAAATTTTGGCCTACCGCCAAAATATCTACCCCCGCCCCCTCCCCCTTCCCCACCCTATTTTCTCCCCGACCACAAGTCACATTTCCCCTGTTTCCTCCTTCCTTACTTCCTAAGCTATAGCCGCTTCCTCGCTCTCTTCGTCTCGCATCCTACCGCCGGGTCGCCATGGTCTTCTTCAAAGACCTGTCTAGCGGTTGCTCCTCGCCATGGTCTACTTCACCACCCGGGTATGCCTCTCTTCTCTCTCTCGGGCTATGACTTGGAATGAAGGATTTTTACCCAGCGATCGATTTGAGTCATTCTTCCTCTTGTAGCTCCCTAGGACCATCAGTGGCAACGAATGGAGCGGGGTGGCTGAAGATCTATCCGCTCGTTGTCACCATCAATCTCCATGCGTGAAGCTAGTGGCGTTTGAATCTGTGGATAGTGGGAGGAAGTTTCTAGCATATGTAGAGAAAGTTAGACCCTCTTTCGTTGTTACAAATCATTTGTTAGATATTATTCAGACACTGTCATGGTCCCAACCCATTCATACCACACCTTCAACCAAGCGCATCCTAAGACAGTGTCACAATTTTTACCTAGTATCTTAAATTGTTGCCATCTCATCAGCGGTGCCATTAGAAAATTATTTGGCACCACTTTAGTAGTTTGTGCAGCCAACTTTGGTCCACACATCCGAGCAGCCAAGCAGTAAAATACTAAATATTTATGGCATGAAGGGAATAGGCATCGAAGCAACTACGTGCTCCGGAGTCCAGGTCCGTGATTTTTTCCGCTGCATCGGCTCGCCAGTGCAGGGCATCGGTGCGAGATGTAGCAACAGTTGTCTTTACCCCAGTTTTGGCATACATAGTGGACAGCCTTAGTGCTATTAGTTCTGTGTTACTAAATTTGTGCATGTACACATCTGTTAGTATCAATTTGCTGTCATCCAAACACTGTAGCTATGCTGTTGCAGTTATACTTACCTTCCTCATAGAATGCTCAATTTGTTATTTATTGTACATGAGTAAGAACTTGTAGCATTGTTGTAGTCAATTATAGCTTCTGATGTTCCAGAATTTGGTTGTTGTCTCGGCAGCAATTAATTCATTTGCACATTGATCTTTTTGAGAAGATATGTCATAGTTAACATGTTTCTTCAGTTTTTCAAAATAAGCATTGGTGATTTTCTATGTTGCTATAAACCCATTTCCCCTACAATTGTTACTGATCTAGTTTTAAATATTATAGGATGAATGGAAGTGTTCTTACTTGGAGTGGGTTGATCAAGAGTGGCCACAATCTTCAAAGATGCGCCTAGTGAAGCTCATGAGCATGTATGACGAAGAGAACAGATGTAGGCTTAGACAAACTGTTGTCAAAGCTGAAGAATATTTGAAGATGCGGGATAAAAAGTGGAAGGTGGAGAATGAGCTTAGATTTTTTAAATCAGACTTTGCTAAGATGGTGTTGGCGGAGGAGGAGGCACTTCCCAGTTGGCCCGTGCAAAATAGGTTCTTACTGAACTGAAAGCAGAGGTGGATAAGATGAGCCTGGATGATCTCGATTAGAGAAATGAATATATTGTTCTAATATTGTTCTCATGAAGTTGAACTACCTATATGTTGTACTGTGTTTTTTTCATGTAGCTATCGTACTATGATGTTATAATATATTTATGTGCCTAATATGAAATTGGCAAGCAGTTGTTCGATATGAAATGTGAATTTTCGTAATACTAGAATTATTAATTGTAAACTAACAAACCTGCTAAATGTGTCATGGAACTTTGCAAACAGTTCTAGCAGTAAAAGCGCTTGTGATGGATATCCCAATGCCACACAGTTTTCTTCATCAAATCGTGTGTGATGTAGTTGAAAAAAGCAAATAGTTAACCATGGCAGAGCGTATGTGATAGTTAGACCTTTCACACACGAGGCTACACATAAATATCTGTGGGATGTACATACGAACGGAAATGTTTTCCCTAGATTGACTGTGTGGGATGTACATGAGAACGAAAACGTATTCCTTGGATTGACTGTGTGTGATATACATATGAACGGAAATGTTTTCCCTGGATTGACTCTGTGGGATGTACATAAGAACGGAAACATATTCCTCGGATTGACTGTGTGTGATATACATACCTACGAAAATATTTTTCTGGGATTCATCGTGTGGGATGTACATACCTATGAAAATGTTTTTCTGGGATTCACCATGTGGGATGTACATACCTAGGGAAATTATTGGGTTTTTATGCCTCACCCAATCGCACATGAGCTCATTTGGTGTCCTAGGAGGGCCTATCCCCGACGATTTCTCGGTCGTGTGGGAAGGATCTCCCTATCGCCCACACTCACGTTGCGACGGTTCCAAATGCCGTCGCAGAAAGGGGTTAGAAACCATTTGTAAATATGAAAAGGGAACTTTACGTATTTTCAATATAATTATACATGTATGTGAACTAGTAAAACTATTGGTACAAATTATAAAACGGAAGTAGGACATGGCGTTTCAAGAGGAAATAGAACTGGGATGTGTGTTTTCTTCAGTAAAAAAAAACTGCCCGAGGATGTTCTAAGAGAAAATATAACTAAGGCTGGCGGGGCAAATGCCAGTTGATGCCTACTGGATCTTTGTGCCCCATTGTCATCATGGATTGGGCCTGTTAAAAACAAAACCAAGCCTGGGCAGTCTACAGCCCAGTTGAAACTTACTTGACCTGAAAAAACAATATACCTGTTGGATCCTAGTTATCAGTCTGTACTTGCAGAATTCTCTCGTTTATTGACTACGTTGAAAATTTCATACGTGTCTCAGACGTCAACATTATTTTTCCATTGTTATAATAAGTTCATGCACTTGCTTGTGTACGGCCATGGCCTGCTGGTTCCCTAGGGTCAGGCTTTGTATGGATAGCTGTCTTGTGGTTCCACGGACGAATTTCATGCAAATCGGATTGTTTTCAGTAAAACTGGACCAAATTCATTGCATTTTACATGTTTCTTTTTATTATGGAATATTTTACATATTTCAACTAATAATAACCGACTAGGCCTTTTTTGAGTCCATGGGAGGCGCTTCACGCGATCAAGGTCGCGACACTTAACTGTTCCGGAAGGCCCAATTCCACCGCTCCTCTCTTTTAACAATTTGCAGTTGGGCATGCCACAACCCCGTCCCGATGTGTTGCGTCCAACTATCAGTCTGTCAAACTGGATGGATCCCGTGCGTACTTCGAAGATGTAAAAAATTTGGAGAACTGGGAATTCGAATGGCAGGTGCTTATGCTACCCATCAAATAAAAATTAGGTGCCTAAAAATTCGTTTTGAAACAGATGATTCGACTTCATATCCACGTCGCCCCTCGACATGATAGTTTGAAGCAAATGCAAGTTCACACAGAAAGATCCTTAACAATAATACCAACTTGCAGACGACCAGGTAGTACAAGTATACCAATACCAAACTAACTTATAATCTTTTTAGTCCTGTCCATAGTGTTGGTATGGTAGAAAATCTTGCACACGATCAGCTCCTGCTCCTTCTCTTGCTCGAGGTCCCCAAGGTGGTACTGGTGCATCACCCAGTTGGTCCTGTGCTGGTTGATGTTCTTGTTGGTGTGTAGCACTAGAACCTTTTTGCAGCCTGTCTGCCGGCCGTTGACCATCACTAGCAAGGTATTTCTAGTCTTGTGCCACATCGCATGCCCCTTTTGAATGCCCTGGAGTTGCACTGGAAGGAATGCTTGCTTAGGCCACTCAGTGTGATACCTGCAGTATTGGCGAATACAAGTTTTAGGGTACGTAGTTGGCATTTTCATAACATCTTTGGCATGTTGCAGTCACTTGCTTCACTTTTTATTAACTATCTAATTGTAACTGCTTCACTAGGTCTGCGTCTAAAAACAAAAATAGAGGTATAAACAAAGGAATATGTTTGTGCAAGTAGATGCTGGATTGGTGTCTCACCTAGAAGTTTCTCAGGATGGGTGTAGCATATGCCGTGCTCGCTGTTGATGGTTGGTATGAACAAATTGATGAGAGGGTGAGATCTCGTGCTGTCAGCACTCACTTTGTCCTCAAGTTGCCCGATCAACTCCTGATTCGTGGGACCAGCTGGCAGCTGGCCGATAGTTGATACATCTCCAACGTATCTATAATTTTTGATTGTTCCATGCTATTATATTATCTGTTTTGGATGTTTTATATGCATTAATATGCTATTTTATATGACTTTTGGGACTAACCTATTAACCTAGAGCCTAGTGACTGTTACTGTTTTTTCCTTGTTTTAGAGTTTCATAGAAAAGGAATACCAAACGGAGTCCAAATGGAATAAAACTTTCGCGGTGATTTTTCTTGGACCCGAAGACACCCAGGAGACTTGGAGTGCAAGTCAGAGGAGCCACGAGGAGGCCACAAGGGTGGAGGGTGCTCTCGGGGGGTGGGGCGCACCCCCAACCTTGTGGGTCCCTCATAGCTCCCCTGACCTAATTCATTCGCCTATATATACTCTTATACCGCAAAAGCATCCAGGGGAGCCACGAAACCACTTTTCCACCGCCACAACCTTGTGTACCCATGAGATCCCATCTTGGGGCCTTTTCTGGCATCCTGCCGGAGGGGGGTGATCACGGAGGGCTTCTACATCAACACCATTGCCTCTCCGATGAAGCGTTAGTATTTTACTTCAGACCTACGGGTCCATAGCTAGTAGCTAGATGGCTTCTTCTCTCTCTTTGATTCTCAATACCATGTTCTCCTCGATGTTCTTGGAGATCTATTTGATGTAATGCTCTTTTGCGGTGTGTTTGCCGAGATCCAATGAATTGTGGATTTATGATCAGCTTATCTATGAATATTTTTGAATATTCTCTGAATTCTTATATGCATGATTTGATATCTTTGCAAGTCTCTTCAAACTATCGATTTGGTTTAGCCAACTAGATTGGTTTTTCTTGCAATGGGAGAAGTGCTTAGCTTTGGGTACAATCTTGAGGTGCTCCATCCTAGTGACAGAAGGGGAACCAACACGTATTGTATTGTTGCCATCAAGAATAAAAGGATGGGGTTTTCATCATATTGCTTGAGTTAATTCCTCTACATCATGTCATCTTGCTTAAGGCATTACTCTGTTCTTTATGATATTAATACTCTAGATGCATGCTGGATGGTGGTCGATGTGTGGAGTAATAGTAGTAGATGCAGAATCATTTTGGTCTACTTGACACAGATGTGATGCTTATATTCATGATCATTTCCTTAGATATCGTCATAAGTTTGCACTTTTCTGTCAATTTCTCGGCAGTAATTTGTTCACCCACCGTAATAACTTCTATCTTGAGAGAAGCCTCTAGTGAAACCTATGGCCCTTGGGTGTATTTTACATCATATAAGTTTCTGATCTACAATTCTAGTTTCCTATTTACTTTCCGTTCCATAAACCAAAAATACCAAACATATTACTTTACCGTTTATCCATCTCTATTAGATCTCACTTTGTGAATAACTGTGAAGGGAATGACTACCCATTTGTCGCGTTGGTTGCAAGTTGGTGTTTGTTTGTGTAGGTATTCGGTGGCTTGTTGCGTAGTCTCCTACTGGATTGATACCTTGGTTCTCAAAACCGAGGGAAATACTTACGCTACTTTGCTGCATCACCCTTTCCTCCTCAAGGGAAAAACCAACGCATGCTCAAGAGGTAGCAAGAAGGATTTTTGGTGCCATTGCCGGGGAGATCTACACCAAGCCATGACATATCAATTACCCATCATAAACTCTCATCTCTTGCATTACATTATTCACCACTCGCCTCTCGTTTTCCTCTCCCCCACTTCTAAAATGATTTTCGAAAAGATTCGCCTTTTCTTCGCCTCTCTTCTGTTTGTTTTCTTCGCTTGCTTTTTGTGTGCTCGTGTGTTGGATTGCTTGCTTTGTCACGATGGCTCAAGATAATACCAAAGTGTGTGACTTTTCCAATACCAACAACAATGATTTTCATTAGTACTCCGATTGCTCCAGATGCTAATGTGGAGTCTTGTGAGATTAATATTGCTTTGCTGAATCTTGTTATGAAAGATAAATTTTTCGGCCTTCCCAATGAAGATGCTGCATCACATCTTAATAATTTCGTTGACTTGTGCGATGTGCAAACTAAAAAATATTTGGATAATGATATTGTTAAATTGAAGTTATTTCCGTTCTCGCTTAGGGGTCGCGCTAAAACTTAGTTTTCATCTTTGCATAAAAATAGTATTGATTCATGGAATAAGTGTAAAGATGCTTTTATTTCCAAGTATTTTCCTCCAGCTAAGATCATCTCCCTTAGGAACAACATTATGAATTTTAAGCAACCTTAACATGAACATGTTGCACAATCTTGGGAGAGGATGAAACTGATGATTAGAAATTACCCTACTCATGGTTTGAATTTGTGGATGATTATACAAAACTTTTATGTCGGATTGAATTTTGCTTCTAGAAATCTTTTAGATTCGGCTGCGGGAGACACTTTTATGGAAATTACTTTAGGAGAAGCTACTAAACCCCTAGATAATATTATGGTTAACTATTCTCTATGGCATACTGAAAGATCTTCCACTAGTAAAAAAGTGCATGCAATTGAAGAAATAAATGTTTTGAGTGGAAAGATGGATGTGCTTATGAAATTTTTTGCTATTAAGAGTGCTCCTATTGATCCTAATGATATGACTTCGTCTACTTTGATTGAAAACAATAATGATTCTATGGTTGTGAATTTTGTTGGTAGGAACAATTTTGGTAATAACGCCTATAGAGGTAATTTTAATCCTAGGCAGTTTCCTAGTAATTCCTATAATAATTATGGTAATTCCTACAACAATTCTTATGGAAATTATAATAATTGTCTCTGAATTTGAGAATAGTGTTGAAGAATTTATTAGTTTGCAAAAGAATTTCAATGCTTTGATTGAAGAAAAATGCGTAAGATTGATGATTTGGCTAGGAACGTGGATAGAATTTCTCTTAATGTTGATTACACCTAAACATGATATCAATGAGTCTCTCAAACCATGAGAGTTTCCATTGATGAGTGCAAAGAAAGAACTACTAAGATGCGTTCTAAGAAAGAATGGTTTATAAAAGTGTGTTCTTCTAGTTTCCGTGAAGATAATGATGAAGATCTAAAAGTGATTGATGTGACTCCTATTGAATCTTTGTTTTCCAATGTAAATCTTGATAAATATGGGACTGGAGATGAGTCAACTTTAGTTAGAAGGCATCCCAATGATTCGGAATTTTTAGATCTTGATGCAAAAATTGATAAAAGTGGGATTGAAGAGGTCAAAACTTTAGATAGCAATGAGCCCACTATTTTGGATTTCAAGGACTATAGATTGTATTTCCTTGTTTCAATCCATGTTGAATTCCCCTCATGCTTATAACCAAAACAAAGCTTTTACTAAACACATCATTGATGCTATGATGAAATCTTATGAAGAAAAGCTTAATTTGGAAGTTTCTATTCCATGAAAACTTTATGATGAGTGGGAACCTACTGTTAAAATTAAGATTAAAGATTATGAATGCCATGCTTTTGTGTCATTTGGGTGCTAGTGTGTCCACAATTCCGAAAACTTTATGTGATGCGTTAGGTTTCCGTGAATTTGATGATTGTTCCTTAAATTTGCATCTTTTGAATTCCACTATTAATAAACCTATGTGAAGAATTCGTGATGTTCTTATTGTTGCAAATAGGAATTATGTGCCCATAGATTTCATTGTTCTTGCTATAGATTGCAATCCTACATGTCCTATTATTCTTGGTAGACCTTTCCTTAGAACGGTTGGTGCAATTATTGATATGAAAGAAGGAAACATTAGATTTCAATTTCCGTTAAGGAAAGGCATGGAACACTTTCCAAGAAAGAAAATTAAATTGCCTTATGAATCTATTATGAGAGCCACTTATGGATTGCATGACAAAGATGATAATACTTAGATCTATTCATGTTTTTATTCCTAGCTAGGGGCGTTAAACAATAGTGTTTATTGGGAGGCAACCCAATTTTATTTTTGTTCTTGCTTTTTAGGTCCTGTTTTGCTTTGAATAAATCATCTAGCCTCTGGCTAGATGTGTTTTTTGTGTTTTAATTAAAGTTTGTGCCAAGTAAGTCCTTTGGGATAGCTTATGGTGATAATTGATTTGATCCTGCTGAAAAACAGAAACTTTTGTGCCTAGGAGATTAGTTTTAGTTTTTAAGAGTAGTGTGATAAAATACTGATTCTTTTTGCAGAGGATTTATGAATAAATTATCTAGGACTTCCTAATTTCTAAGAATTTGTCGAGTTACAGAAGTACTCGAAATACCCATATTGCTACAGACTGTTCTGTTTTTGAAAGATTCTGTTTTTCGCGTGTTGTTTGCTTATTTTGATGCATCTATGGCTAGTATCGGAGGTATGAACCATGGAAAAGTTGTAAATAAATAATGAGTTCACAACAGTACCAAAAGTGGTGATTTATTCTAACGGAGCTTACGAGATTTTCTGTTGGAGTTTTGTGTTGTGAAGTTTTCAAATTTTGGATAAGTATTTAATGGACTATGGAATAAGGAGTGGCAAGAGCCTAAGCTCGGGGATGCCCAAGGCACCCCAAGGTAATATTCAAGGATGACATAAAGCCTACGCTTGGGGCATCCAATCATTCATCTTCGTCTATCAGTAACTTTACTTGAGGCTATATTTTTATTCACCACATGATATGTGTTTTGCTTGGAGCGTCTTGTATGATTTGAGTCTTTGCTTTTTAGTTTTCCACAATCATCCTTGCTATACACACCTTTTGAGAGAGACATGCATGAATCGTGATTTATTAGAATGCTCTATGTGCTTCACTTATATCTTTTGAGCTAGGCAAAATTTTCTCTAGTAATTCACTTATATGTTTTTATAGCACGACGGTGGTTTTATTTTATAGAAATTGATGAACTCTCGTACTTCACTTATATTATTTTGAGAGTCTCTAAACAGCATGGTAATTATCTTAGGTTATAAAATTAGTCCTAATGTGATAGGCATCCAAGAGGGATATAATAAAAAAATCATATAAAGTGCATTGAATATTTTGAGAAGTTTGATTCCTTGTGATTTTGAGATATGAAGATGGTGATATTAGAGTCATGCTAGTGAGTAGTTGTGAATTTGAGAAATACTTGTGTTAAAGTTTGTGAGTCCCGTAGCATGCACGTATGGTGAACCGTTATTTGATGAAGTCAGAAGCATGATTTATTTTTGATTGTCTTCCTTATGAGTGGCGGTCGGGGACGAGCGATGATCTTTTGCTACCAATCTATCCCCCTAGGAGCATGCGCGTAGTACTTTGTTTCGATGAATAATAGATTTTTGCAATAAGTATGTGAGTTCTTTATGATTAATGTTGAGTCCATGCATTATACGCACTCTCACCTCTCCGCCATTGCTAGCCTCTCTAGTACCGTGCAACTTTCGCCGGTACCATAAACCCACCACATATCCTTCCTCAAAACAGCCAACATACCTACCTATTATGGCATTTCCATAGACATTCTGAGATATATTGCCATGCAACTTTCCACCGTTTTGTTTATTATGACACGCTCCATCATTATCATATTTCTTTGCATGATCATGTAGTTGACATCGTATTTATGGCAAAGCCACCATTCGTCATTTTTTATACATGTCGCTCTTGATTCATTGCACATCCCGGTACACCTCCAGAGGCATTCACATAGAGTCATATTTTCTTCTAAGTATCGAGTTGTAATTTTTGAGTTGTAAGTAAATAAAAGAGTGATGATCTTCATTATTAGAGCGTTCTCCCATGTGAGGAAAGGATGATGGAGACTATGATTCCCCCACAAGTCGGGATGAGACTCCGGACGAAAAAAGAGGCCAAAAAATGTGAGAACGACCAAATAAAAATGAAGAAAAAGAGAGAAGGGACAATGTTACTATCCTTTTTGTCACACTTGTGCTTCGAAGTAGCACCATGATCTTCAAGATAGAGAGTCTCCTATGATATCACTTTCATATAGTAGTGGGAATTTTTCATTATAGAACTTGGCTTGTATATTCCAATGATGGGCTTCCTCAAATTGCCCTAGGTCTTCGTGAGCAAGAAATTTGGATGCACACCCACTTAGTTTTATTTTTGAGCTTTCATAAAATTATAGCTCTAGTGAATCCGTTGCATGGCAATCCCTACTCACTCACATTGATATCTATTAATGGTAATCTCCATAGCCCGTTGATATGTCTAGTTGATGTAAGACTACCTCCTTCTTTTTGTCTTCTCCACAACCACCATCTATTCCACCTATAGTGCTATATTCATGGATCACGCTCATGTATTGCGTGAAAGTTGAAGAAGTTTGAGAACATTAAAAGTATGAAACAATTGCTTGGCTTGTCATCGGGGTTGTGCATGATTTAAATATTTTGTGTGGTGAAGGCGGAGCATAGCCAGACTATATGATTTTGTAGGGATAAGCTTTCTTTGGCCATGTTATTTTGAGAAGACATTATTATTTTGTTAGTATGCTTGAAGTATTATTGTTTTTCTGTCAATATTAAACTTTTGTTTTGAATATTACAGATCTAAACATTCATGCCACAATAAAGAGAATTACATGGATAAATATGTCAGGTAGCATTCCACATGGAAAATTCTATTTTTATCATATACCTACTCGAGGACGAGCAGAAATTAAGCTTGGGGATGCTTCATACGTCTCCAATGTATGTATAATTATTGATTGTTCCATGCTATTATATTATCTGTTTTGGATGTTTTAGATGCATTAATATGCTATTTTATATGATTATTGGGACTAACCTATTAACCTAGAGCCCAGTGCCAATTTCTGTTTTTTCCTTGTTTTAGGGTTTCGCAGAAAAGGAATACCAAACGGAGTCCAAACGGAATAAAACTTTCGCGATGATTTTTCTTGGCCTAGAAGACACCCAGGAGACTAGGAGTGCAAGTCAGAGGAGCGTCGAGGCGACCACATGGGTGGAGGGTGCGCCACGTGGGTGGGGTGCGCCCCCGACCTTGTGGGCCCCTTGTATCTCCCCTGGCCTAATTCTTTTGCCTATATATACTCTTATACCCCAAAACATCCAGGGGAGCTACGAAACAACTTTTCCACTGCCGCAACTTTCTGTACCCGTGAGATCCCATCTTTGGGCCTTTTCCGGCATCCTGCCGGAGTGGGAATCGATCATGGATGGCTTCTACATCAACACCATTGCCTCTCCAATGAAGATTGAGTAGATTACTTCAGACCTACGGGTCCATAGCTAGTAGCTAGATGGCTTCTTCTCTCTCTTTGATTGTCAATACCATGTTCTCCTCGATGTTCTTGGAGTTCTACGTAATACTATTTTGCGGTGTGTTTGCCGAGATCCAATGAATTGTGGATTTATGATTAGCTTGTCTATGAATATTATTTAAATACTCTCTGAATTCTTATATGCATGATTTGATATCTTTGCAAGTCTCTTCGAGCTATCGATTTGGTTTGGCCAACTAGATTGGTTTTTCTTGCAATGGGAGAAGTGCTTAGTTTTGGGTTCAATCTTGCGGTGCTCGATCCTAGTGACAGAAGGGGAACTGACACATATTGTATTGTTGCCATCGAGGATAAAAAGATGGTGTTTTCATCATATTACTTGAGTTAATCCCTCTACATCATGTCATCTTGCTTAAGGTGTTACTCCATTCTTTATGAACTTAATACTCTAGATGCATGTCGGATAGCGGTCGATGTGTGGAGTAATAGTAGTAGATGTAGAATCGTTTCGGTCTACTTAACACGACATGATCCTTATATTCATGATCAATGCCGTAGATATCGTCATAACTTTGCGCTTTTCTACCAATTTCTCGGCAGTAATTTGTTCACCCACCATAATAACTTCTATCTTGAGAGAAGCCTCTAGTGAAACCTATGGCCCTCGGGTCTATTTTCCATCATATAAGTTTCTGATCTAAAATTCTAGTTTCCTATTTACTTTCCTTTGCAATCTTTTACTTTCCGTTCCATAAACCAAAAATACAAAAAAAATATTACTTTACCTTTTATCCATCTCTATCAGATCTCACTTCACGAATAACTGTGAAGGGATTGACAACCCCTTTGTCACATTGGTTGCAAGTTGGTGTTTGTTTGTGCAGGTATTCAGTGGCTTGTTGCATAGTCTCCTACTAGATTGATACCTTGGTTCTCAAAACTGAGGGAAATACTTACGCTACTTTGCTGCATCACCCTTTCCTCTTCAAGGGAAAAACCAACGCATGCTCAAGAGGTAGCAGCAGCACCGGCAAATCTTTCTTGGACTTGCGTCGGTTAATTCCAGTTAAATGGTACTCAATGTATGATCAATCAACTGTTTTAAGTAAAAGATGAAAGATTTTGACAGGTAAGTGGTACTCGAAATCTGAAGTCCACAATACCTGAACAAACTAGGGCATCAGCTTCATTACTACATGTAGACTCTATAGACTTGAAAACCCCCATAAAGATCGAAATCATCATATTGGGCAACGGGAAGAATACTCATAGGAGGGGCCTCACTGGTTCCATCCTTCATCCGGCTAGCTTGAAGAGCATCCTTCTTGAGATCAATTTTTTCAGCATCTTCCTTTTGACTACTTGCAATGAAGTATAGAAGCTCCAGTAGCTCATCACTCATCGTACCAAATGGATCGAAATAGGGTGGCGGATGGGAGGCGGGGAGATCGGGAGAGAATGTGAGAGTGATTTTGTAGAGAATGGGAGAGTGTTGTTGTACTATGAGAGGGGTGAGGCTCACTTTGGGGAAGCGAATGATAACCCACAAGTATAGGGGATCACAACAGTTTTTGAGGGAAGAGTATTCAACCCAAATTTATAGATTCGACACAAGGGGAGCCAAAGAATATTTGAAGGTATTAGGAGCTGCGTTGTCAATTCAACCACACCTGGAGATTAATTATCTGCGTCTAAGTGATCAGTAGCAAAGTAGTATGATAGTTTTGATAATAGTAGCAACAGTAACGGTAACAGTAATAGTGATAGCAATAGTTTCTGTCACTTAGCAAGAACAATATAAGATGAATTCATAGGCATTGGATCGGTGACTTGTTGGATGATATTCATCATGAGACAGTTATAACCTAGGGCGATACAGCACTAGCTCCAGTTCGTCAATATAATGTAGGCATGTATTCCATAAATAGTCATATGTGCTTATGGAAAGAACTTGCATGACATCTTTTATCCTACCCTCCCATGGTAGCGGGGTTCATACGTCTCCAACGTATCTATAATTTTTGATTGCTCCATGCTATATTATCTACTGTTTTGGACATTATTGGGCTTTATTATCCACTTTTATATTATTTTTGGGACTAACCTATTAACCGGAGGCCCAGCCCAGAATTGTTGTTTTTTGCCTGTTTTAGGATTTCAAAGAAAAGGAATATCAAAAGGAGTCCAAACAGAATGAAACCTTCGGGAACGTGATTTTATCAACGAAGAAGACCCAGGATACTTGGACCCTACGTCAAGAAAGAAAAGAGGAGGCCACGAGGTAGGGGGCGCACCTACCCCCACCAGGCGCGCCCTCCACCCTCGTGGGCCCCCTGTTGCTCCACTGACGTACTCCTTCCTCCTATATATACCTACGTACCCCCAAAACGATCAGATACAGAGCCAAAACCCTAATTCCACCGCCGTAACTTTCTGTATCCACGAGATCCCATCTTGGGGCCTGTTCCGGAGGGGGCATCAATCACAGAGGGCTTCTACATCGACACCATAGCCTCTCCGATGAAGTGTGAGTAGTTTACTTCAGACCTACGGGTCCATAGATAGTAGCTAGATGGCTTATTCTCTCTTTTTGGATCTCAATACAATGTTATCCCCCTCTCTTGTGGAGAACTATTCGATGTAATCTTCTTTTTGCGGTGTGTTTGTTGAGACCGATGAATTGTGGGTTTATGATCAAGTCTATCTATGAATAATATTTGAATCTTCTCTGAATTCTTTTATGTATGATTGGTTATCTTTGCAAGTCTCTTCGAATTATCAATTTGGTTTGGCCTACTAGATTGATCTTTCTTGCAATGGGAGAAGAGCTTAGCTTTGGGTTCAATCTTGCGGTGTCCTTTCCCAGTGACAGTAGGGGCAGCAAGGCACGTATTGTATTGTTGCCATCGAGGATAACAAGATGGGGTTTTCTTCATATTGCATGAGTCTATCCCTCTACATCATGTCATCTTGCTTAAGGCGTTACTCTATTTTTAACTTAATACTCTAGATGCATGCTGGATAGCGGTCGATGAGTGGAGTAATAGTAGTAGATGCAGGCAAGAGTCGGTCTACTTGTCTCGGATGTGATGCGTATATACATGATCATACCTAGATATTCTCATAACTATGCTCAATTCTGTCAATTGCTCAACAGTAATTTGTTCACCCACCGTAGAATACCTATGCTCTCGAGAGAAGCCACTAGTGAAACCTATGGCCCCTGGGTCTATCTTCATCATATTAATCTCCTGCTACTTAGGTACGAGGGACTTGCGCATAGCCTCCTACTGGATTGATACCTTGGTTCTCAAAAACTGAGGGAAATACTTATGCTACTTTGCTGCATCATCCCTTCCTCTTTGGGGAAAACCAACGCAGTGCTCAAGAGGTAGCAAGAAGGATTTCTAGCGCTGTTGCCGGGAAGGTCTATGCAAAAGTCAACATACCAAGTACCCATCACATACCCTTATCTTCCGCATTACATTATTTGCCATTTGCCTCTCGTTTTCCTCTCCCCCACTTCACCCTTGGCGTTTTATTCGCCCTCTCTCTCTCTCTATCCTCCCTCTCTTTCTCTATTTGCCTCTTTTTGCCCGCTTGTTTTCTGTTTGCTTGTGTGTTAGTTTGCTTGCTTGTCATGATGGCTCAAGATAGTACTAAATTGTGTGACTTCACCAATACCAACAACAATGATTTTATTAGCACTCCGATTGCTCCTCTTACCGATGCTGAATCTTGTGAAATTAATACTGCTTTACTGAATCTTGTCATGAAAGATCCATTCTCCGGCCTTCCTAGTGAAGATGCCGCTACCCATCTAAATAGCTTCGTTGATTTGTGTGACATGCAAAAGAAGAAAGACGTGGATAATGATATTGTTAAATTGAAGCTATTTCCTTTTTTGCTTAGAGATCGTGCTAAAGCATGGTTTTCGTCTTTTCCTAAAAATAATATTGATTCATGGAACAAGTGCAAAGATGCTTTTACCTCTAAGTATTTTCCTCCCGCTAAGATCATCTCTCTTAGAAACGATATTATGAATTTTAAGCAACTTGATCATGAACATGTTGCACAAGCTTGGGAGAGAATGAAACTAATGATACGTAATTGCCCTACTCATGGTTTAAATTTGTGGATGATTGTTCAAAGATTTTATGCCGGATTGAATTTTGCTTCTAGAAATCTTTTAGCTTCGGCCGCGGGAGACACTTTTATGGAAATCACTTTATGAGAAGCTACTAAACTCCTAGATAATATTATGGTTAATTATTCTCAATGGCATACTGAAAGATCTACTAATAAAAAGGTGCATGTGATAGAAGAAATTAAAGTTTTGAGTGGCAAGATGGATGAACTTATGAAATTATTTGCTAATAAGAGTATTTCTTCTAATCCTAATGATATGCCATTGTCTACTTTGATTGAGACTAATAATGAATCTATGGATGTGAATTTTGTTGGTAGGAACAATTTTGGTAACAACACGTATAGAGGAAATTTCAATCCTAGGCCTTATCCTAGTAATTCCTATAATAATTATGGTAATTCCTACAACATTTCTTATGGAAATTATAATATGATGACCTCTGATTTTGAATCTAATATTAAAGAATTTATTACTTCGCAAAAGAATTTTAATGCTATGATTGAAGAAAAATTGCTTAAGATTGATGATTTGGCTAGGAACGTTGATAGAATTGCTCTTGATGTTCATTCTTTGAAACTTAGATCTATTCCACCTAAGCATGATATCAATGAGTCTCTCAAAGCCATGAGAATTTCCATTGATGAGTGCAAAGAAAGAACTGCTAGGATGCGTGCTAAGAAAGATGCCTTTATAAGAGCGTGTTCTTCTAGTTCCTATGAAAATAAACATGAAGATCTAAAAGTTATTGATGTGTCCCCTATTAAATCTTTGTTTTGCAATATGAATCTTGATAATTATGGGACTGATTATGATCCACCTTTACCTAGAAGGCGTTCCAAGAATTCGGAATTTGTTGGTCTTGATGCTAAATTTGACAAAAGTGGGATTGAAGAAATTAAAACCCTAGATGTTGCTAAACCCACTATTATGGATTTCAAGGAATTTAACTATGAAAATTGCTCTTTGATTGATTGTATTTCCTTGTTGCAATCCATGCTAAATTCTCCTCATGCTTATAGTAAAAATAAAGCGCTTACTAAACATATCGTTGATGCCTTGATGCAATCTTATGAAGAAAAACTTGAGTTGGAAGTTTCTATCCCTAGAAAACTTTATGATGAGTGGGAACCAACTATTAAAATTAAAATTAAAGATCATGAATTCTATGCTTTTATGTGATTTGGGTGCTAGCATTTCCACGATTCCAAAGACTTTGTGTGATTTGTTAGGTTTCCGTGATTTTGATGATTGCTCTCTAAACTTGCACCTTGCGGATTCCACTATTAAGAAACCTATGGGAAGAATTAATGATGTTATTATTGTTGCAAATAGGAATTATGTGCCAGTAGATTTTATTGTTCTTGACATAGATTGCAATCCTTCATGTCCTATTATTCTCGGTAGACCTTTCCTTAGAACGATTGGTGCAATTATTGATATGAAGGAAGGAAATATTAGATTCCAATTTCCATTAAGGAAAGGCATGGAACACTATCCTAGAAAAAAAATTAAATTACCTTACGAATCTATTATGATATCCACTTATGGATTGCCTACCAAAGATGGCAATACCTAGATCTATTCTTGCTTGTTATGCCTAGCTAGGGGCGTTAAACGATAGCGCTTGTTGAGAGGAAACCCAATTTTATTTTTATTCCTTGCTTTTTTCTCCTGTTTAGTAATAAATAATTTATCTAGCCTCTGTTTTGGTTGTGATTTTTGTGTTTAATTAGTGTTTGTGCCAAGTAGAACCTTTGGGAAGACTTGGGGAAAGTCTTGTTGAACTTGCTGTAAAAAACAGAAACTTTAGCGCTCACGAGAACTACTGCCATTTTTATTTGGAAAGCGCTATTTAGTTAATTATTTTGTCAGATGATTAATATATAAATTAATCACGTCCATCAATTTATTTTAGAATTTTTGGGATTCCAGATCTTGCGCTAGCTATAGATTACTACAGACTGTTCTGTTTTTGATAGATTTTTGTTTTTCGTGTGATGTTTGCTTATTTTGATGAATCTATGGTAGTAAAATAGTTTATAAACCATAGAGAAGTTGGAATACAGTATCTATAACACCAATATAAATAAAGAATGAGTTCATTACAGTACCTTGAAGTGGTCTTTTATTTTCTTTCGCTAACGGAGCTCACGAGATTTTCTAATTTAAGTTTTGTGTTGTGAAGTTTTCATGTTTTGGGTAAAGATTTGATGTATTATGGAACAAGGAGTGGCAAGAGCCTAAGTTTGGGGATGCCCATGGCACCCACAAGATAATCTAAGGACACCTAAAATCCAAAGCTTTGGGATGCCCCGGAAGGCATCCCCTCTTTCCTCTACTTCTATGGTAACTTTACTTGGAGCTATATTTTTATTCGCCACATGATATGTGTTTTGCTTGGAGCGTCTTGTATTATCAGAGTCTTTGATTTTCAGTTTACCACAATCATCCTTTCTGTACACACCTTTTGAGAGAGCCATGCATGATTTAGAATTTGTTAGAATACTCTATGTGCTTCGCTTATATCTTTTGAGTTATAATTTTGCTCTAGTACTTCACTTATATCTTTTAGAGCACGGTGGTGGATTTGTTTTATAGAAACCATTGATCTCTCATGCTTCAGTTAGATTATTTTGATAGTCTTAATAGCATGGTAATTTGCTTTAAATCCTAATATGCTAGGTATTCAAGAATAAAAAATTCTCTTATGAGTGTGTTGAATACTATGATAAGTTTGATACTTCATATTTTCTTTGAGATATGGAGATGGTGATATTAAAGTCATGCTAGTTGAGTAGTTGTGAATTTGAGAAATACTTGTGTTGAAGCTTGTGATTCCCGTAGCATGCACGTATGGTGAACCGTTATGTGATGAAGTCGGAGCATGATTTATTTATTGATTGTCTTCCTTATGAGTGGCGGTCGGGGACGAGCGATGGTCTTCACTTACCAATCTATCCCCCTAGGAGCATGCGCGTAATACTTTGCTTTGATAACTTGTAGATTTTTGCAATAAGTATATGAGTTCTTTATGACTAATATTGAGTCCATGGATTATACACACTTTTCTCACCCTTCCACCTTTGCTAGCCTCTATAATACCGCACACCTTTCGCCGGTATCATACACCCACCATATACCTTCCTCAAAACAGACACCATACCTACCTATTGTGGCATTTCCATAGCCATTCCGAGATATATTGCCATGCAACCTTCCACCGTTCCGTTTATTATGACACACTCCATCATTGTCATATTGCTTAGCATGATCATGTAGTCGACATCGTATTTGTGGCGAAGCCACCATTCATAATTCTTTCATACCTGTCACTCTTGATTCATTGCATATCCCGGTACATCGCCGGAGGCATTCATCTAGTCATATTTTGTTCTAAGTATCGAGTTGTAATTGTTGAGTTGTAAGAAAAATAAAAGTGTGATGATCATCATTATTAGAGCATTGTCCCAGTGAGGAAAGGATGATGGAGAATATGATTCCCCCACAAGTCGGGATGAGACTTCAGACAAAAAATAAAAAAAGAGAAATAAAAGAGGCCATAAAAAAGAGGAGAAAAGGCCCAAATAAAAAATGAGAGAAAAATAGAGAAGGGACAATGTTACTATCCTTTTACCACACTTGTGCTTCAAAGTAGCACCATGATTCATAGTAGAGAGTCTCTCATGTTATCACTTTCATATACTAGTGGGAATCTTTCATTATAGAACTTGGCTTGTATATTCCAATGATGGGCTTCCTCAAAATGCCCTAGGTCTTCATGAGCAAGCAAGTTGGATGCACACCCACTTAGTTTCTTTTATTGACCTTTCATATACTTATAGCTCTAGTGCATCCGTTGGATGGCAATCCCTACTCACTCACATTGATATCTATTAATGAGCATCTCCATAGCCCGTTGACACGCTTAGTTGATGTGAGACTATCTTCTTCCTTTTTGTGTTCTCCACAACCACCACTCTATTCCACCTATAGTGCTATATCCATGGCTCACGCTCATGTATTGCGTGAAGATTGAAAAAGTTTTGAGAATGTAAAAAATATGAAACAATTGCTTGGCTTGTCATCGGTGTTGTGCATGATTTAAATATTTTGTGTGGTGAAGATAGAGCATAGCCAGACTATATGATTTTGTAGGGATAACTTTCTTTAGCCATGTTATTTTGAGAAGACATAATTGCTTTGTTAGTATGCTTGAAGTATTATTATTTTTATGTCAATATGAATAATAGTCTTGAATCTTTTGGATCTGAATATTCATACCACAATTAAGAAGAATTACATTAAAATTATGCCAAGTAGCACTCCGCATCAAAAATCCTGTTTTTATCATTTACCTACACGAGGACGAGCAGGAATTAAGCTTGGGGATGCTTGATACGTCTCCAATGTATCTATAATTTTTGATTTCTCCATGCTATATTATCTACTGTTTTGGACATTATTGGGCTTTATTATCCACTTTTATATTATTTTTGGGACTAACCTATTAACCGGAGGCCCAGCCCAGAATTGCTGTTTTTTTGCCTGTTTTAGGGTTTCGAAGAAAAGGAATATCAAACGGAGTCCAAATGGAATGAAACCTTTGGCAATGTGATTTTCTCAACGAACAAGACCCGGGAGACTTGGACCCTACGTCAAGAAAGAAAAAAGGAGCGCACGAGGTAGGGGGGCACGCCTACCCCACCAGGCGCGCCCTCCATCCTCGTGGGCCCCCTGTTGCTCCACCGACGTACTCCTTCCTCCTATATATACCTACATACCCCCAAACGATCAGATACGGAGCCAAAACCCTAATTCCACCGCCGTAACTTTCTGTACCCACGAGATCCCATCTTGGGGCCTGTTCCGGAGCTCCACCGGAGGGGGCATCAATCACGGAGGGCTTCTACATCAACACCATAGCCTCTCCGATGAAGTGTGAGTAGTTTACTTCAGACCTACGGGTCCATAGTTAGTAGCTAGATGGCTTCTTCTCTCTTTTTGGATCTCAATACAATGTTCTCCCCCTATCTTGTGGAGAACTATTCGATGTAATCTTCTTTTTGCGGTGTGTTTGTTGAAACCGATGAATTGTGGGTTTATGATCAAGTCTATCTATGAATAATATTTGAATCTTCTCTGAATTCCTTTATGTATGATTGGTTATCTTTGCAAGTCTCTTCGAATTATCAGTTTGGTTTGGCCTACTAGATTGATCTTTCTTGCAATGGGAGAAGTGCTTAGCTTTGGGTTCAATCTTGCGGTGTCCTTTCCCAATGACAGTAGGGGCAGCAAGGCACGTATTGTATTGTTGCCATCGAGGATAACAAGATGGGGTTTTCTTCATATTGCATGAGTCTATCCCTCTACATCATGTCATCTTGCTTAAGGCGTTACTCTATTTTTAACTTAATACTCTAGATGCATGTTGGATAGCGGTCGATGAGTGGAGTAATAGTAGTAGATGCAGGCAGGAGTCGGTCTACTTGTCTCGGACGTGATTCCTATATACATGATCATACCTAGATATTCTCATAACTATGCTCAATTCTGTCAATTGCTCAACAATAATTTGTTCACCCACCGTAGAATACTTATGCTCTCGAGAGAAGCCACTAGTGAAACCTATGGCCCCCGGGTCTATCTTAATCATATTAATCTCCTACTACTTAGTTATTTCCTTTGCTATTTACTTTGCCTTCAATTTACTTTGCATCTTTATCATAAAAATACCGAAAATATTATCTTATCATATCTATCAGATCTCACTCTCGTAAGTGGCCTTATAGGGATTGACAACCCCTATTTGCGTTGGTTGCGAGGATTTATTTGTTTTGTGCATGTACGAGGGACTTGCGCATAGCCTCCTACTGGATTGATACCTTGGTTCTCAAAACTGAGGGAAATACTTACGCTACTTTGCTGCATCATCCCTTCCTCTTCGGGGAGAACCAACGCAATGCTCAAGAGGTAGGAGGGGTCCATATTGGAAACTATGGGACATTAAGGCCTCCTTTTAATAGAGAACTAGAACAAAGCATTAACACATAGTGAATACATGAACTCCTCAAACTACGGTCATCACCGGGAGTAGTCCCGGTTTCTGTCACTCCATGAATGCCGGATCATAACACGTAGTAGGTGACTATAACTTGCAAGATCGGATCTAGAACATGGATATAATGGTGATAACATAAATGGCTCAGATCTGAAATCATGGCACCCGGGCCCAAAGCGACAAGCATTAAGCATGGCAAAGTCATAGCAACATCAATCTAAGAACATAGTGGATACTAGGGATCAAGCCCTAACAAAACTAACTCGATTACATGATGAATCTCATCCAACTCCTCACCGACCAGCGATCCTACGAAGGAATTACTCACTCCCAGTGGGGAGCATCATGGAATTGGCGATGGAGAAGGGTTGGTGGTGACGAAGAACGAAGATCGCCCTCTCCGGAGCCCCGCCTCCAGATCCGGCCTCTCGATGAAGAATAGGAGGTGACGGCGGCTCCGTCTCGTGGATCGTGATAATTCTTTCTCCCTGGTTTTTTTTGGAAAAATAGGATTTTATAGCATCGGTTTCAGGGTTTGCGAGGCCACCAGGTGGGGACAACCCACCTGGGCATGCCAAGTGACGGGGGTCGCACCCTGGTGGGTTGTGCCCACACAGGTGCCCCTCTCTGGTGGATCTTGGCACCAGAAATTCTTATTTATTGCATAAAAATTCCTCACAAAGTTTCGTTCCATTTTGAGAACTTTTATTTCTGCACAAAACAACACCATGGTAGTTCTGCTGAAAACAGTGTCAGTCCGGGGTTAGTTTCATTCAAATCATGTGAATTAGAGTCCAAAACAAGAGGAAAAGCATTAGGAAAAGTAGATACATTGGAGACGTATCAACTCCCCCCAAGCTTAAACCTTTGCTTGTCCTCAAGCAATTTAGATGATAAACTAAAAGTGAAAAAGAAAAACTTTTACGAACTCTTTTGCTCTTGTTTGCATAAATAGGCTTAAACAACACCCAGGTTTTCAGCCAACATTATAACTAACCATGCTGACAATAACTCTTAAAGATTATTTTATCTCATAACAATGACATAATCAGCTAGCGAGCAATAATAAGACATCTCAAACAGCAACACGTTGTCAAAACAACCATGATATAATATGACAATAGTGGTATCTCGCTAGCCCTTTCTGAGACCGCAAAACATAAATGCAGAGCACCTCCAAAGTCCAAGCAGCAACTAGACATTGTAATTCATGGTAGAAAAGATCTAGTCATGATGCACCCAACATTAGCTACACACAATGCATAAGTCATGACAACTGTGCTATCAGGTTCTAGCGCTTGTTTTAGAAGGTGACGATACAACATAAAAGTAAATAGATAGTCCCTTCGTAGAGGGAAGTAGTGATCTGCAGAGGTGCCAGAGCTCAAGTTTTTAAAAGAGATAAATGATATTTTGAGACATGCACCCTTCTCATTTACTTCACGACCACCAGTTATCAATATCTCCCATGCTAAAGAAGCTAGTGGTGGTTCCCAAGCGATAAAAAGTAAAGGTTTTGACTCCATTGGGAGTTTGTGTTTGATTATTTGAGAGATTAACTCTTTTTGTGTTTTGTAGTTTGGGAATGGGCACCCTATTACCGCCCTTTTCTCGTGCGATGGCGAGTGAATAAACACTCGACCTGAGAATAACCAACTTAGCATGGAAGATACCGACCACCTCCTGTTGTTCCATGAACGATCCAGGCACATAAAAAGGATATTTTTTTTAGAAGTTTTTAGATGTGGCACATGCAAATTTACTTAGGACTGCAGGGTAATACCGCATATAGGTAGGTATGGTGGACTCATATGGAATAACTTTTGGGTTCAAGGTTTTTTGATGTACAAGCAGAATTCCCACTTAGTACAGGCGAAGGCTGGCAATTAGATTGAGAAGCGGCCAGCTAGAGGGCAACAACAATCATGATCGTGCATTATGCATAAGTAACATTGGACACTAGCATGAGTAGGATATGATCACCATGAACATAAATATCATAGAGGCTATGTTGGTTTTGATTCAACTACATGCATGAACATGTGCCAAGTCAAGCCACTCGAACATTCGGAGGAGGATACCATATCATCATACTACATCACAATCATTTTAACGCAATGTTGATATCCAAGATAGATCATTATCCACTCCCAGCTACTTATGCATGGCATGAGAAACTATAATCTCTAATTTTCATTGCAAACATGTTTAATCATAATGGGTTGAATCATGCATACTAGGTTAAACATATTTACACAAACAGAAGAAGTCGAGTTCATACCGGTTTCTCTCTGCCACGGCCAGTTCATCAAATATCGTCATTATTGCCTTTCACTTGCACGACCGAACGATGTGAAAATAATAATAGTGCAAGAGTGCCATGGACTAAGCTGGAATCTGCAAAATATTTTATTCAACAAGAGAAGACAAGGTAAAATGTGCTCTTTATTAGTTCAACAATTATTCATATGAGAGCCATTCAACATTTTCATCGTGGTCTTCTCCTTGGTAGAACTCGAATAAAAGGAAAAGAAATTTAGAGAAACACACTGAAATATTTTTGGACTTTTTGGTTTTCTTGAACAAGCAAATAAAAGGGAAAAGCAAAAATGAGAAAAACTATTTACACGGGAAAACTCCCAACAAGCAAAAGAAGAACAAGGAAATCTTTTTGGGTTTTCTTTTTAATACTACAGCTAAGCATGGAAAGAAAGTAAACTAGCCACAACTAATTTTTTTGTTTTTCTAAAGTTTTTCAAACACACAAGAAGAAACCAAGAACAATAGAATTTAAACATGGATGATACAATGAAAAAGTGTGAACCCTGACAAAATGAATAAGTGGACATGAATGTAATGTCGGTGAGAACACATACTCCCCCAAGCTTATGCTTTTGGCCTAACTTGGTAATCGATTAGTAGTCGGGATGGTAGTAGGGGTACTGAGGAGCGGGCATCCACTAATCCCAGTGCCGAGGCTCCTCCACTGCCTCTGCAGCAGCCTGAGCATTCCGGTAGGTGATGATGTCTACATGCATAATCCTATATCCGCCCCTGGCAATAGGATCAAACAAAGCAGGAGCTGGCAGTGGAATAATATCACGAGTTTCAATGCTAAAAACCAGGTTATGAGGAATAGGAATGTGAGGAGATTTATTAGTAAAATGGTGGTGATCCATGGCAGCACGGTCTAGGTGAACCTTGGTCAGAGGGTAATCAAGAGGGTGTATCTCAACCTCAAAGTGAGCCGCCAAACAAGTAGCATAAATTTCACCATGAACTTTACCCTTGGATTTATTAAGGTGGAGGCGACGAGCCACAATAGATCCCAAGCTATATGTGTTGTCGCTCTCTAATGCATGACGCAGAACAGCAAGGTCCGGTGAGCTGAGCGCACCCACCTTCTCCCAAGCAAGCAAGCATTTTGCAATGAAAAGAGCAAAGTAATGAACCATAGGAAAATGCAAGCCAGTGGCAGTGATAGCTGACACCCCTCTCTTATCTCCCACTGTCATAGTGCGATGAAAGGCCTCGAACTCATCCGGCCTAGGCTTGGCTGAGATCCCATCAGAAGGGATCATGCATATGTCACAAAATTCAGTAAGTGGTATCTGATGGTTTTCAGCATATAAATCAAAGCTCACTTTAGGAGGATTATTTCTAGGCAGGAGAGTAAAGCTTTGAGCAAAGATATTTGTGAGGATTTGGTGTTGTTCACACTCATCTGTGATGAAGTCGGTGATGCCGGCATTAGCAGCATATTGCGTGAACTCCTGAAGGATTCTAGCCTCTTCCAGGAACGGGGTGTGCGGCCATTCACATGGTTGTACTTCCGCCAACCTCCGAGGATGAAGATCACTATCGGATGACTCCCCAATAACACCCTTGGAGTTCTTCTTAGAGCTAAATTTCCTAAAGATATTCATGGTTTTCCTATGAACAAAATTCTGAAATTTATTAGCCCACCAAATTTTCTCAACAAAACTTGACAAAAATGATACCAACTACTCATTGGGATACATAGAGGCCATAGCAAGCATTCAAACTACTTAGAACACTAAGAATTCATCATGCAAGCTCATCTACAGCAGCACCAAGAGTAGTTAAATATTCAAAATATAAACCACTAAAACAAAAATTAATTGGACAAACGGTGGAGTCACATACCAAGCAACAATCCCTCGAAACAGTTTTGAAAATGGAGCTTCGAGCAAAGAGATCGAAACCCACGGTGGAGTCATTTTTTTATTTCACGGGAAAATCAGAAAACAGGCAAAGCATGACATTTTATTTTAGTTAACTAATAAAAACAAAGAATATAAAGTAGGGACAGAAGGTAGTGCTTACTAAATTCATCAACTTCATAGCGCTGAAAAATGATCCATTAATAAGGTTGATCAAGTCTTATTAACAACCACTTTCGATTAGCATGAAACCGAAGAACTTTCGTAGATCACTAAGTTACCTCAATGGGGATATGAATGTCCCCAAGAATAAGCATTTCATATTTCTTTTTGGCAGTATGTAGAGTTATTTGAAAACTTCCAATAGTGATTGTCAGAGATTTTTCAATAACATTAATACCATTCACTTGGAATTGTTTCTTCGGAAAGTGCACCATATAATCATTACCATTGATATGAGAAGTGACCTTGGTTTTATTGCAATCAATAACAGCCCTACAGTATTCAAGAAGGGTCTACCAAGGATAATCGACATGTTGTCGTCCTCGGGCATCTCAAGTATAACCAAGTCAGTCAAAATAGTAACATTAGCAACAACAACGGGCACATCCTCACAAATACCGATAGGTATGGTAGTTGATTTGCCAGCCATTTGCAAAGATATTTCAGTAGGTGTGAGTTTATTCAAATCAAGTCTTTTATATAAAGAGAAAGGCATAACACTAACTCCAGCTCCTGAATCACACAAAGCAGTTTTCACATAATTCTTTTTGATAGAGCAAGGTATAGTTGGTATTCCTAGATCTCCATGTTTTTAGGCACTCCATCTTTAAAAGTATAATTAGCAAGCATAGTGGAGATTTTAGCTTCTGGTATTTTTCTCTTATTTGTGATGATGTCTTTCATATACTTTGCGTAAGGAGACATTTTCAAGATATCAGTCAAGCGAGTACTAAAAAAGACTGGCCTCAGCATTTCAGCAAAGCGTTCATATTCTTCATCATCATTCTTTTTATTTGACTTAGGTGGAAAAGGCATAGGTTTTTAAACCCACGTTTCTCTTTCTTTACCGTGTTTTTGTCGGTATAACAAACCCTGGGTCTGTTGCCCAGACTACGCACAGGCATGAGATCAAGATTGAAGCACCAACCCAAATCAGAGATTGAAGGACCAAGAGATTTGAAGAACCAACACGCAACCCAGGGAGACCAATATCGAGCCATAAGAGCAAGATATTGACAAGAGAAGGGCCTCCCTTGCCGGGCAGGCGAGCTCGGCAAGGGGCTAGGCCACCACAAAAAAGCAGGAAACCGAGGCACCCTGCCAAGGTCTGTAGGGGCTCGCAGGGGCAGAACCACCCCACCAACCACTCAAGCGCGACCCACGTCGTCAATCAGTGCAGTGTCACGCCACAAGATAATTAAGTGGCAGTTGTTCACCACATGGAAACCATTTCCTATTGAAGAAGCCTATAGATGACACCCGTCCTGCAATGTGTCAAGGGAACAAGCGCGGAGCTGACAAGATAGCCCGGCAAGCCTTGTCGGGCGACCAACGATGTGACACTAAGCGACTCATTTAATGCACCATGTCTCCCTGCAGAGTTAGGTATGATAGCACTCTCCGCTATCATATGAGTGGATAATGACTACTTTGCCGTTGTGGTGATACCTTAATCTATAAAAGGAGGCCCATGGCACTCGTAGGAGGGGTTGGAAAGTTGAGGAACCCAGGCCACCATACTCGCATAGTCGCTGCGGCCCCAAGGCGAACCCTGCCGGGCAAGTGTGCCATGCATCACCATGTTCATTCCACCATGAATCCACCAAAGCAGGAGTAGGGACTTACGCCTCGCGGCGGCCCGAACCTGGGTAAATTTCTTGTGTGCTCTCTGTCGCGCTGCCGTACACTAGTTTGCTCTTTGTGCAACGCGACGTCCCCCTATCGAACCAATAAGGGGCCACCCGGTCCCATAGGTGGCCGCAAATATCTCGCGACATCTTTAGCGCGACAGGTACGGGACCACTTGTGCAAACCTAAAAGTGTATGCAACGCGTCATCTTCATCCTCGATAGCACCATCGACCATGGCACCCAAGAAGAATTTTGGTACCTTGGCCCAACATCCACTTCGAAGGCTCCACCGCCCACGGCCTCTAACGCCACAGGGGACACGGGGTGCGCGAGGACGTAGACGCTGCTGGGGACGTGGATGGGGCAGGTGGCGCCATTACCACCTCCCCCGCGGCCGACACTAGGGTCGGAGCTACCGGAAGAGAACAATATCAGTAGCATCTCGACGGTCAGGCTCTACAAGGTGCGGGTGAGGGGGTCACTCCGTCCACTCCCCCTCCTCTCACCGACGAGCATAGCCACAGCAACGACGCTTGGTCCGGGGTGAGCCGTCGCCCTCCGATCGCCCACACCACGGGAGCGACCGCGGCACATGCGCCTCCTCGCGGACGAGCCAACCAGACCGCTGCACTCAATGGAGCCACTGATCTTCAAGCACCAGCGCCGCACACCCCCGCTGCCCTGGTGGTCGTCCCACAGCAGCATGGGCACGCCGCTCACGAAGATAGTCTCACATCAACTAGGCGTATCAATGGACTATGGAGATGCCCATCAATATATATCAATGTGAGTGAGTAGGGATTGCCATGCAACGGATGCACTAGAGCTATAAGTGTATGAAAGCTCAAAAAGAAACTAAGTGGGTGTGCATCCAACTTGCTTGCTCATGAAGACCTAGGGCATTTTGAGGAAGCCCATCATTGGAATATACAAGCCAAGTTCTATAATGAAAGATTTCCACTAGTATATGAAAGTGACAACATAGGAGACTCTCTATCATGAAGATCATGGTGCTACTTTGAATCACAAGTGTGGTAAAAAAGGATAGTAGCATTGCCCCTTCTCTCTTTTTCTCTCTTTTTTTATTTGGGCCTTCTCCTTTTTTATGGCCTCTTTCTCTTTTTTTATTTGGGCTTCTTTGGCCTCTTTTATTTATTTATTTTCGTCCGGAGTCTCATTCCGACTTGTGGGGGAATCATAGTCTCCATCATCCTTTCCTCACTGGGACAATGCTCTAATAATGATGATCATCACACTTTCATTTTTCTTACAACTCAAGAATTACAAATCGATACTTAGAACAAGATATGACTCTATATGAATGCCTCCGGCGGTGTACCGGGATGTGCAATGATGCATGAGTGACATGTATATAAGAATTATGAACGGTGGCTTTGCCACAAATACGATGTCAACTACATGATCATGCAAAGCAATATGACAGTGATGAAGCGTGTCATAATAAACGGAACGGTGGAAAGTTGCATGGCAATATATCTCAGAATGGCTATGGAAATGCCATAATAGGTAGGTATGGTGGCTGTTTTGAGGAAGCTATATGGTGGGTTTAAGGTACCGGCGAAAGTTGCACCGTACTAGAGAGGCTAGTAATTGTGGAAGGGTGAGAGTGCGTACAATCCATGGACTCAAGATTAGTCATAAAGAACTCATATACTTATTGCAAATATCTACAAGTTATCAAAGCAAAGTATTACACTCATGCTCCTAGGGGGATAGATTGGTAGGAAAAGACCATCGCTCGTCCCCGATCGCCACTCATAAGGAAGACAATCAATAAATAAATCATGCGCCGACTTCATCACATAATGGTTCACCATACGTGCATGCTACGGGAATCACAAACTTCAACACAAGTATTTCTCAAATTCATAACCACTCAACTAGCATGACTCTAATATCACCATCTCCATATCTCAAAACAATTATCAATTATCAAACTTCTCATAGTATTCAACACACTCATAAGAGAATTTTAGTATTAATCTTGTATACCTAGCATATTAGGATTTTAAGCAAATTACCATGCTATTTAAGACTCTCAAAATGATCTAAGTGAAGCATGAGAGTTCATCTATTTCTTCAAAATAAAACTACGACAATGCTCTAAAAGATATAAGTGAAGCACTAGAGCAAATGACAAACTACTCCGAAAGATATAAGTGAAGATCAATGAGTAGTTTAATAATTATGCAACTATGTGAAGACTCTCTAACATTTGATAATTTTAAATCTTGGTATTTTATTCAAACAGCAAGCAAAGCAAAAGAAAATGATATCTAAGAACAGCAAACATCATGTAAAGAAGCAAAAACTTAGAATCAACTGATACTAACCGATAGTTGTTGAAGAAGAAAGGGGGGATGCCAACCGGGGCATCCCCAAGATTAGACGCTTGAGACTTCTTGAAATATTATCTTGGGGTGCCTTGGGAATCCCCAAGATTGAGCTTTTGTGTCTCCTTAATTCCTCTCATATCACAGTCTCCCTAAATCTCAAAAGCTTCATCCACACAAAACTCAACAAGGACTCGTGAGATAAGTTAGTATAAACCATTGCCAAAACCTTATCATACTCTACTGTAGCAAATCCCTAAAATTATTATTCAACATTGCATACTAAATGCCTCTGCATATTTAATAGTCCTATCCTCAAATAGAATCATTAAAGAAGCAAACATATGCAAACAATGCAAACATAACAGGAATCTGCCTAAACAGGACAGTCTGTAAAGAATGCGGCAACATCCATACTTCACTAGCTCCAAAAATTATTAAAGAAAATTCCCACTGTAGTAAATTTATCAGAGCTTAATATGCAAAAGGTTTCAACATTTTATCACATTCTGACTTTTCTAGGGAATTATTGCAACAGAGGTAAACTTTCTGTTTTCAAACAGCAACATGTATACTTGTAACATAGGCATAGTAAAGACTATTAATGCCTCTTTTATTGAAATAAAAGATGCAAAGCATTGTTCTAAATAACATAAAGAAAATCCTAACAAAATAAATTGACGCTCCAAGCAAAACACATATCATGTGGCGAATAAAAATATAGCTCCAAGTAAAGTTACCGATGAACGAAGACGAAAGAGGGGATGCCTTCCGGGGCATCCCCAAGCTTAGGCTCTTAGTTGTCCTTGAATATTACCTTGGGGTGCCTTGGGAATCATAAGCTTAGGCTCTTGCCACTCCTTATTCCATAGTCCATCGAATCTTTACCCAAAACTTGAAAACTTCACAACACAAAACTTAACAGAAAACTCATAAGCTCCGTTACTATAAGAAAATAAATCACCACTTCAATGTACTGTAATGAACTCATTATTTATTTATATTGGTGTCAAACCTACTGTATTACAACTGCTCTATGGTTTATAAACTATTTTACTAGCCATAGATTCATCAAAATAAGTAAACAACACATGAAAAACATAATCTGTCAAAAACAGAACAGTCTGTAGTAATCTGGATCAAACGTATACTTATGGAACTCATAAAATTCTCAAATAAACTGATGGACCTGAGGAATTTATCTGTTAATCACATGAAAAAAGAATTAACTAAATAGCACTCTCCAAATAAAAATGACAGCAATTCTCGTGAGCGCTAAAGTTTCTGTTTTTTACAGCATGATCGCAGAGACTTTCCCCAAGTCTTCCCAACGGTTCTACTTGGCACAAACACTAATTGAAACATAAAAAAAATCAATCATAACAGAGGCTAAATAAATTATTTATTACTAAACAGGAGCAAAAATCAAGGAAGAAAAATAAAGTTGGGTTGCCTCCCAACAAGCGCTATCGTTTAATGCCCCTAGCTAGGCATGATGATTTCAATGATGCTCACATAAAAGATAATAATTGAAACATAAAGAGAGCATTATGAAGAATATGAATAGCACATTTAAGTCTAACATACTTCCTATGCATAGGGATTTTGTGAGCAAACAACTTATGAGAACAATAATCAACTAGCATAGGAAGACAAAACAAGCATAGCTTCAAAATGTTAAGCACATAGAGAGGAAACTTGATATTATTGCAATTCCTACAAGCATATGTTCCTCCCTCATAATAATTTTCAGTAGCATCATGAATGAATTCAACAATATAACCAGCACCTAAAGCATTATTTTCATGATGCATAAGCATAGAAATTTTATCACTCTCCACACAAGCAAAATTCTTCTCATTAATAGTAGTGGGAGCAAACTCAACAAAGTAACTATCATAGGATTGAAAATTGAAATCAAGATGACAACTTTCATTGTTATTATTATTCTTTAAAGCATATGTGTCATCACAATAATCATCATAGATAGGAGGCATGATTTCATTATAATAAATTTGCTCATCAAAACTTGGGGGACAAAAAATATCATCTTCATCAAACATAGCTTCCCCAAGCTTGTGGCTTTGCATATCATTAGCATCATGGATATTCAAGGAATTCATACTAACAACATTGCAATCATGCTCATCATTCAAATATTTAGTTCCAAACATTCTAATGCATTCTTCTTCTAGCACTTGAGCACAATTATCCTTTCCATCATACTCATGAAAGATATTAAAAAGGTGAAGCATATGAGACAAACTCAATTCCATTTTTTTTGTAATTTTCTTTTATAAAGTAAACTAGTGATAAAACAAGAAACTAAAAGACTTGATTGCAAGATCTAAAGATATACCTTCAAGCACTCACCTCCCTGGCGACGGCGCCAGAAAAGAGCTTGATGTCTACTACACAACCTTCTTCTTGTAGACGTTGTTGGGCCTCCAAGTGCAGAGGTTTGTAGGACAGTAGCAAATTTCCCTCAAGTGGATGACCTAAGGTTTATCAATCCGTAGGAGGCGTAGGATGAAGATGGTCTCTCTCAAGCTAGCCTGCAACCAAATAACAAAGAGTCTCTTGTGTCCCCAACACACCCAATACAATGGTAAATTGTATAGGTGCACTAATTCGGCTAAGAGATGGTGAAACAAGTGGTATATGGATAGCAGATAAAGGTATTTGTAATATGAAATCATAAAAACAGCAAGGTAGCAAGTGGTAAAAGTGAGCATAAATGGTATTGCAATGATGGTAAGCAAGGCCTAGGGTTCATACTTCCACTAGTGCAAGTCCTCTCAACAATACTAACATAATTGGATCACATAACTATCCCTCAGCATGCAACAAAGAGTCACTCCAAAGTCACTAATAGCGGAGAACGAACGAAGAGATTATGGTAGGGTACGAAACCACCTCAAAGTTATTATTTCCAATCAATCCGTTGGGCTATTCCTATAAGTGTCACAAACAGCCCTAGAGTTTGTACTAGAATAACACCTTAAGACACAAATCAATCAAAACCCTAATGTCACCTAGATACTCCACTGTAACCTCAAGTATCCGTGGGTATGATTATACGATATGCATCACACAATCTCAGATTCATCTATTCAACCAACACAAAGGACCTCAAAGAGTGCCCCAATGTTCTACCGGAGAATCACGACGAAAACGTGTGCCAACCCCTATGCATAGGTTCATGGGTGGAACCTGCAAGTTGATCACCAAAACATACATCAAGTGAATCACGTGATATCCCATCGTCACCACAGATATCCACGGCAAGACATACATCAAGTGTTCTCAAATCTTTAAAGACTCGATCCGATAAGATTACTTCAAGGGGAAAACTCAATTCATTACAAGAGAGAAGAGGGGGAGGAGAAACATAAGATCCTACTATAATAGCAAAGCTCGCGATACATCAAGATCGTGCCAAATCAAGAACATGAGAGAGAGAGATCAAACACATAGCTACTGGTACATACCCTCAGCCCCGAGGGAGAACTACTCCCTCCTCGTCATGGAGAGCACCGGGATGATGAAGATGGCCACCGGAGAAGGATTGCCCCCTCCGGCAGGGTGCCGGAACGGGTCTAGATTGGCTTTCGGTGGCTACGGAGGCTTCTGGCGGCGGAACTCCCAATCTATTGTGCTCCCGGATGTTTTTAGGGTATATTGATATATATAGGCAGAAGAAGTACGTCAGGGGGGCCACGAGGGGCTCACGAGGGTGGAGGGCGCGCCCAGGGGGTGGGCGCGCCCCCCTGCCTCGTGACCTCCTCGCAGATCGCCCGACGTGCACTCCAAGTCTTCTGGGCTTCTTTCCTTCCAAAAATGAGTTCCGTGAAGTTTCAGGTCAATTGGACTCCGTTTGATTTTCCTTTTCTTCGAAACCCTAAAACAGGGTAAAAACAGAAACTGCCACTGGGCTCTGGGTTAATAGGTTAGTCCCAAAAATTATATAAAAGTGTATTATAGAGCCCATAAACATTCAAAACAGTAAATAATATAGCATGGAGCAATCAAAAATTATAGATACGTTGGAGACGTATCGCACCATTCAAAGCCTGCTTTGTTTCGCTGAAGCTGGGGACTCTTGACGAGCTTTCCCACTACAACCTCCCCAAGCGACAGCCATCACCCGTACCGCTAGCCGTACGAAGGGGGCTATCCCCACGATTCAGTCCCCACCACGGCAGCCGGCGAGGGCGTAGTAGAATCAGGACCCCGATGACATCTCGATGGCCTCTTCTGACCCTAAAGCACGTCCAGGCCAACATCGAACCCTGGAAGATAGGCGGCGGGGAGACGCGCGCGTCGTCGCCGAACGGCGCCGCAACGACCCCCGCCAGACCGACGGGTGTGACGGCCTGAATGTCGATGAGCCTGCGCTCGGTGTTGGCAGGTGCCTACCTTTCAAGGCCGGCTGCCCTGCCTTTAACGAGAGCTGCGGCAAGTCTGTTGGCCGTCCGTTCACACGTTCAAGCCAGAGATACCTGGGAAGTACGACGAGAGGCTGAACCCGGTAGAGTTTCTAAGCATGCACACCATCGCTGCTCGGGCTGCTGGGGGAAGAGATGAGAAGGTGTTCGCCAACTACTTCCCTTTGGCCGTCAAGTCCAATGTGAGGTCTTGGCTGATGCACCTGCCGGAGAACTCCATTTCATCATGGGCAGACCTGTGCCACGAGTTCATCGGTGCCTTCGCCGGTGGTCACCAAGAGCCTGGCAGGCCCAGCGACCTGCAGCTTCTCCAGCATAAGAAAGGAGAAACCCTTCGTAAGTATTTGCAGAGATTTAATAAAGTTCATACAAATATTCCAAATATCCATCCGGCAACCGTTATAGCAGCTTTTCTAGTCCAATGTGCGCAACCGCCGCATTCGTTCCAAAATGAACGTGCGGTTGCCCAAGACTGTGAAAGAACTATATACGCTGGTGGATAAATGTGCCCGGATGGAAGAAGGAAGGAAATTGCCCGGAGAAGAAGATTGCCTTAATGTTGATTCAGAAGATGAGGATGAATCAACTAGTCAGAAGAAGGGCAAGAAGCGCAATAAGAAGCCAAGGTATAAGGTAGTAATGATTGTGGAAGGATCGGGCATGCCTAGTACTGGCAAGAAGGCCATGGTTAAGGCCCCGGCAAGGAAGTTGTCGCGTGCACTGGCTGCCGGGAAGCCGCTGCCACCGAAAAAGTTGGGAAAGACGATGGGCCGTACTACAAGATCCACCGTACCAAAGGCCACGACCTTCAGGAGTATTATCAGGTTGAGCAACTCTTCAAGAAGTAGAGGGCAGAGTATGATAAGCGTGACAAGGAGAAAGGTTAGAATGCTGCTGGCGGTAAGGGCGGGGTGGTGGAGCAAATCGTCCCAGTAGACCCTTTCAGAACCAAGGAAAGCCCGCCAGAGGCTAAGAGAAGGAAACATGTGATGATGCCATTGATGGAGGGGATGAAGAGGAAACTAGTGAGGAGAAATTTCAGAAGGCTAGTGACGCCCTATGCATTGATGGAGGTGCATCTTTGCACACCTCTCATCGCCAACTCAAGCGATGGGCACGAGAGGTCAATGTCGTGGAACCAGCGCCAGAGGCCCGAAAACTGCTCAAATGGCCCCGCACACCCATCATCTTTGACAAAGAGGATCACCCTAATCACACCACTGCGGTAGGGTGTTTGTCGTTATTGGTCTCCCCAACAATTCGCGACCTCAAGGTTACAAAGATGCTAGTGGATAGCGGGGCCGGGTTGAATCTGATTTCCCTAGCAGTTATGAGCAAGCTTTAGATAGGAGAAGAAGAGCTAGAGGCCACCGCCACGTTTCAAGGAGTTAATCCCAGCAGGAGTCATCCTAAGGGGAAGATTACGTTGACGGTGACGTTTGGGGGGAGAACTGAACTATCGGACTGAGAAGATTGTGTTTGATGTGGTTGATCTCCCCCTACCGTACAATGGGATTCTTGGACGACCAACCCTGGCCAAGTTCATGGCAGCATCCCACTATGCTTACAACAGCTTTAAAATGCTTGGGCCAATGGGGGTCCTCACTATCCCATCTGATGAGAAGAATGCAATTATCTGTGTGGACAAGATGTATCGCGATGCAGTTGCAGCTGAAGCAGCAACAACGACAGTTCCCGCCAAGGAAAGCAAAAGAAAGAAGAGGGATTGTAGGACGTCTAGCAAGGAGTCCGGGAAGCGTGCCCCCTCCAAGTGCACGGCACCCGTTGACGACGTACCGAAGTGTTCCAACAACAAGAGATCTAAGGTTACTGCACCCCGGGTGAAGAACGTCCCGGCAGGCCTGTCTGGCGTTGATGGTACCTTCACTATCAGTGAGACCCTCGATGACAAAAAGGAAAGCACGCTCATTGCCTTCTTGCGGGTGATTATCGATGTGTTTGCTTGGCAACCATTTGATATCCCCGATGTTCTCAGGGAGGTAATTGAGAACCACCTTGCTGTCTGCCCACATGCCTGACCCATCAAGCAGAAAGTACGGGAGTAGGCCTTGGAGAGGCAGCAGTTCATTACCGAAGAGATCAAGAAATTGGAGGCGGCTGGTTAGGTCAGAGGAGTACTGCATCCTACATGGTTGGCAAATCCAGTAGTGGTCCGGAAGGCTAATGGGAATTGGAGGCTTTACATTGATTTCACAGAGCTCAACAAGGCTTGCCCGATGGACCCATTTCCCTTGCCGTGCATCGACCAGATCGTGGATTCTACTTCAGGATGTGATTTTCTCTCATTTCTAGATGCATACTCCGGGTATCATCAGATCTTCATGTCCAAGGAAGATGAAGAGAAGACATCATTCATCACTCCATGTGGTACATACTGCTTTGTCTGCATACCGTTTGGATTAAAGAGTGTGTCACGACCGGGTTTTCCGGGTATAAATTTCCAGAAAAGACCGTCGTGCTCATCAGCCCCAGGATTACTGTTAGCTGATGAGGCTCCAACATGATACAGAAATTCCAAGCAAAATACAAAATATGCAGTACAAGACCATTCTGGCCTGTGAGTACAACAAATGATTTCTAGTGGTTGATGGCGGAAGCGGTTTGAGAAACATCAGTGTCTATGGGGCTCCATTTCCCACAGGAACAGCTGACCAGGATAACTCCTATCTTCGCGAGACTGCTATCACCGTTGCTTAGGTTCCGGGGCTGTCATCGCCACGCTCCTCTCCAAGCAGCAATCTGGCCAAGACAATAGCTAGGGACAAGCCAGTGAGTACTTTGAATGTACTCGCAAACATTAAGAACACAGGTATAATATAATTGATAATCATGCACTGAAAAATTCCATGATCACATCGTCAGTCATAAATAAAACATCTTTTATGCATGCAAGCAGGTTATTTTCATGCAACATGAATAAGCAGTAAAAAGTGGGAATAAAATGCCGTAGTCGGGCGTCTGAGCGACACCACATAAAGGGCTTTTAAAAGAAATGCCACAGTCGGGCGTCTGAGCGACACCACATAAAGGGCTTTAAAAGAAATGCCACAGTCGGGCGTCTGAGCGACACCACATAAAGGGCTTTAAAAGAAATGCCATAGTCGGGCGTCTGGGCGACACCACATAAAGGGCTTTAAAAGAAATGCCACACTCGGGCGTATGAGCGACACCACATAAAGGGCTTCAAAAGAAATGCCACAGTCGGGCGTCTGGGCGACACCACATAAAGGGCTTATAAAATAAATAATCACAAGGAATATCCAGGAGGTAGAACCGTCCCAGGGATACTCGATAATACAGATAATGCAACGGGTTAGTCCATCACAAAATAATAATCATGGTCCTCACAAGTAACTAGTCGGTATCCAAGTTTGGTTTAACAATATCTCCTCCGAAGACCGACACTAAGACCAACACTTGACCCATCCCAGACTGTAATCCTTAACCATGGACACGGCTATTCGAATAGGTTTTAATCTCTGCAGAGGGTGTACTCTTTACCCACGAGTAACGGATTCCTTTAGTCCATCGGGACTAATTCCGTCTACGGCCTTTTAGTTGAAAACACGCCTAACTTGCACACACCAGCTTAACTCATCGGTGTCTGGAATCACCCACGACACTTGTTAAGCAAAACTCTAAGTGGGGAGGCTACAACCTCGCGTAGCATGGGATCAAATTTATATCGCGCGCTCTAAGGGGTGGCCTCCCCTCTCGGTCCCAACCGGAAACACCCATGCCCCCGGACCAGGTGGCATGCCTACCGGCTACAACCGATATCTTCCACCATGGCCACTCTGTACGGTGTGTGCTTGAAAGGGGTTGACGACTTACTGAACCATACCCTACCTGCGGCAGGGACAAGTGGTAGTACATAGCAAGTATGGGGGTTACTGGAACAAGACTCGATCTACGGTCGACTCAGGAGGTTTATAAATTCCCTGCATGACATGTATAACAAATATATTTCAACCAACAAAATCACCACTCAATATACCTTACCATGCCATACCGGACGTAACCGTCCCGACGGAGACCGGCGATAAGCTCACGCCTACCCAAGGCAGAGGCTTTTCCCGGATTTCTTTCCGGTATGCATGCAAGGCACATGAGGATGATTACCATCACCAGTATATTCATTTCCAACAGCAAGGAAATCACTAATATGCATTCATGCAAATGATCATATCACATGAAATAACAAGTTCTCCGATATAAGGTGGTGTTATAAACGTGTCAACTAACACACCAAAAATATTATTCTGTGGTTCAGAATGCTTGCCTTTAATGGTGTGGAGAGGTGGGGGTGCTCTCCAAAATTTTTGAAAGCTTTCTTCTCTTCCAAAATCCTATTTCCAAAAATATGCAAATAACACATATTTCAAAAACAGTACAAAAAAGTTGTTTGGAAAATTTTCAAATAAATCTTAAAATAAACTAGATAATATTTGAGAGATTTAGGAAAAAGAATTAATTCATTTGGAGTTATATTTAAAAAGTTATAGACAGTCAAAGTTGTGGTCAAAATCTGTTATTTAAAATAAAACAGAAAAGAAAACGTTTCAGAGGGGAATACGCTTTCGGAGCGGTGGAAACATACTGGGGTGGATTACGCCTTCACTTAACCCACGTGGATAGGTACAGGGTCACTGACAGTGGGTCCAGGGGGCCCATTGGTCAGGTTTGACTAGTCTATCCTTCCCTCCTCTTCCTCTGCCCGAACGGAGGCGAGGCAACGGCGATCGTCGCCGGCGAACGGCGGCTCCCTGCGGGTTCCAGAGGGTCTGGATGGATCCGCGAGACCGAGGCGGTCCTTCCGGTGGTCGCTGGGTAGACGGGGGTGGAAAGAGTCGTCGGCGGTGAGCTTCGCGGCGGAGGGGGCTTCGGGAGCAGAGTGGATTTGGGGCTATGGTGGTTCCTGATCAAAATCGAGCAGGGGAACGAGTTCACGGGAGGATGAGAAGGTTCCTGGCGAAGAGAACGGAGAGGGGGAGGCCCTGGTGGTGCCGGAATGGTCGGGGCAGTGGTGGCGGCTGCAGTTGCCGGAGATGAGGAAGGAGACCTCCCCGGATCGATTGGCTGCCAATGGGGGTCCTCGGGAGATGGCTTGGGACTGCTTGCGTGCGGAGATGAGCTCGGGGCTCCTTAAATGGGCGAGCCAAGGCGGTTCCGCGGTGGCCACGGATAAGGTCGCCGACGACCGCCATTCTGTAGCTAGGGCGTCGTGGCGGCGACAGGCGCTAGTGGACACACTCGTGGATGAGCTCGCACTGTTGCAGGGGCCAGGTGGCGAGCGGGAGAGGCTTGGGCGGCGCTGAACGGAGCAGGGGCTGTCGGGCGGCCGTGGCGGCTAGCTTTTGGCCTGTCGGGGCATGGCGAGGGGCGGCTTGGCGTGTTGCGGTGAGAGGGGGAGTGCGTGGCATGGCTCTGCAGTGGTGGCAAGAGGGGCGCGACCCGTCGGCTCGGGCGCGGCACGTGCAAAACGCGTGCCAAACGCACGCTCTGCTCGCGCTCTGGGCGTGCACGGAACGTGCTTGTCGTAATGCCAGGGCCTGCTACAGGGCTTGGGTGAGGCTGGCACTAAACAGACCCAGGTTAGGAGTAACTGGGAGTCTAGTGGACAGGTTAGTTTGATCAAAGGTGCAAGCTCACAGTGCAATGCCAAAACTCATGTCAAAACTGGTCATGCCTACAGGGTGCTCGATAGAATGCCACATGCACCTAGGCATCTCTTTGGGTGGCCAAAACTTCCAGATTGGGGTCTCTTTAGATGTACAAGAGGGTGGTGAGGTTAGTTTGCCAAAAGCATAAACTTGTTAGTGCAAGTTTTGCAAAACTTTAAATATGGACAGGAGATAAATGGCATTATTTCATGAACCAAAAATATGCCAATGGGTGCATGCTCCTGGACTTAGGGGTTTGGTAGGGCTGTCTACAAGTAGGAGAAGGCACAAGGTTACTGGAGCAAAAATAAATAGGGTTGCAGTAGAAATCACAAGGCTGGACCAGAATGGAAAAGAGGTTGATTCACTCAAAATTTTCAAAGAACAGCACTATGTTTTTGCATAAAGTTGAATCATATGCTACTACCAATATCCCATAATTTTGGTGGAGGCTAGAAAGAATTATTTAAAAGGGTTGTAGTGCAAATTGCACTCTGGACCAGAGAAGGAAAAATTGATGCAGAGCTCAAAATATTCATGAATAAAAGATATTTTGTATAAAAGTGATTTAAAAACATCACATGACATCTCCAAATTTTGGTTGGAATTTTAGGTGAATTTATCAAATGGTTGTAGTTCAAATATGGCCATATAACCTTGAAAAACCATTTTTCGAGAAAATAAAGATCAAGCAAATTAATTATGTAATTAGTTATACTGATAAAAGAAAAGTTTTTCTTGAGAGGTTAAACAAGTCCAATAACATATTTGAAAGGTTTTCACTTTGAGGGAAAAACTCCATATAACAAGAAAGAAATGGTTCAAAAAATAAAAAGGGAGCCCAGAAAATAAAAGTTTTAATTCCTGGCAAAATTTTAATTAATAAAACAAGGCCAAAATTTTGGGGTGTCACAACACTACCCCCCTTAAGAAAAAATCTCGTCCTCGAGATTTGTTAAAAAAGTTGTTTTAAGAAGAACTATAAGCAGTAAAAATGTGGCTACAGTGAGAGGGCAATAAGTGGTAAAAAAACCACAGTGTGAATACTGGTGCTGCGTGGAAAAATCTACGGTTCGGGACAAAAACGTGAGATTTCTACGCTGGATATAAATTTAGAATAACTTCTAAATTTAAATATACGCTGGTCGTACCCGAGAGCACAGTGCTCTCTCTGGCCGACAGGTGGACCCGGGGCCCACTGTCAGCCTCTTCTTCTCCCTCTGGTTCTCTCTTCTTCCTCTCTCCCGCGCGCTTTCCTGCGCTTTCTCCACCGGCGACGTCTAGCGCGTAGGGCATCTAGGCCATACCGCGGTAGTGCGCGACGTGCTAGCTGCCGGTGCAGCGTGCACTCACCTCGCGGGCCAGCGCGCTGTCGGCACTGCTCGCGGATTCGTCTCCAAACACCGGCGATCGGCGACGAGCGGCGTTGGTGGACTTCGCCCACCGTACACCGAGCTCGAGCTATAAAACGGCCGGGGTGCCCCTCTCTTCTTCCTCGCACCTGGCCTCACTTCTCCTCCTCCTTCTTCCTCCATTACTGCTTACAAAAGCTCGGGTTAGGCTCTAATGGCGGAGGCGATGCCGGACTGGTTTGCGATCCTGATATGCGGAGGGCTGGCAACACTGCTGGGGCTCTCCGTGCTCCTGTGCGCGATGATCCTCGACGATCGTCGCGACGCTGCTGCTCGGGTGTTGGCTCTCCGCGGTGGTGGTGATCACGAGGAGTAGATGAGGTGTGCCGGGTGCTAACTGTTGTTAGGGGGTGATTAGCTGGATGTAACACCGTTGCAAAGTTTTGCAAACAGTGTATGTGTTCGAATGATTATGGTTATGAGTCTGCTGCCGTGGTGTTGCGAGAAATTAATTAATCCACGCCGTGAGGAGGTGCAGATGTAGCAACTCAGGGAAAAGAAATCTCACTCTAGGATTTTGCGAGGGAAAAACAGTTAATTTAAAGGAGCATAAACCACAACAAAAACTACACACATTAGTAGAAGCCAAATAATTGACTCGTCGCACAAACTCAGGGTATCACGCATAAGTCACACACATAAATAAATGTTGCAATAATGAACACCGCAGCGACGTCTAAAATGGAAACGGTAACTGGACGGGGTCCTAGAAAACGTCTCTGGTACTGGGATACACTCCTCTTCTATCGGGGGAAGTGGATTGACCAGTCGATGCACGTGTCTCTCCTGGTCGGGCCTTAGTGCTCTGCCGATGGCGATCTGAGGATTTAAATCTGCGAGGCTCTGGAGATAACCCATCACACGTTGGGTTAAACGCTCTTGAGCGATGACGTACTGGACAAGGTTGGCCAGGACTGGGTCTCTCTCAATTCGTCCACCGGGAAAAGATGTCACTCCTCCGGGTGCTGCACGGCTCGGGAAGTAATAATACCCTCGTTCGCTGGCATAGGGTACCGCGAATCGAAGGCGAGCAAGCGCTTCGTATGCAACAGCTTCTATGGCCATATGTGGGGTTGGCATAGATTTCCCCACGAAGGAGACCTCCGTTGGATCTTGGTTTGAGTTTACGGGAGGGATGTGTACTGCTGCCCAATATCTCGAGGTGGAAGGGGTAATTCTTGATTTGAACAGCTCGTACTGGGGTGGCTGGGTAGCGCCCATGGTACTGCAGGTAAAATCCCGCAATATCTTGACAAAACTACCTGGGGTTGCATCTGGGGTTCTCAGATAAATGCTAGGGGCTCGGCATGGCAAGAAATGGTTGTGAGGGTGGTGCACAAGGTGAGAGGTGCTTGGCAAGGTCACGCGGTGGCCTTTTTATAGCACCGGAGCTGGGTCATTTTTACCGAGGTGAATGGTAAAGAAAATTTTCAGCTCTGTTCCAAGGGTCGGGGTCAAGCCACAGATTCACACATTTCACTATAGTGATGTGTTACTGTGGGGTTGACGGGGTGATTTTTGGTAACTGTGTCCGGGATAGAAATCTTATACTGCATACTGGCGTATCCAGGCAAGGCTACTATTAAAACAGAGGCACGACAACAGGCGGCATTTAATTACAAGGCCACACGATTACAAAGCGAGGGTACACTGGGACTCGATACGACTCGGGTGACTTAGTCTACCTCGTTTACATCCAAGCGGGCGTGCCTTGAGGCTCCTCCACGGGTCTCGTCGTCGGAATTAGCTGGAGTGGGTTGAGGGGCTGCAGGCTCGGGGTAGCGATGAGGACCATCTCGGGGATTGTTGGCCACAATCCCGTTGGAGTGTGCTCCCAATATGCGACGAAGCACTTCTGGGGTTATCGCAGCACCTTGGCCGATGGCTGGGGCAGGCCTCAGGGACTCGATCGGGTGTCCAAACAGCACGACTGGGTTGTCGGCGTTGGGCTCGTTCTCTTCTCTCGCCGGGGCTCGACGAACCAGCTCTCCACGAGCTGCGATTAGATCAATAGTGATTTGATCGCACAGTTCCTCTAGTGCACTTACATAGCGCACTAGGTGCAACAACGCAGGATCCGTCTCGTGATCTCCGTTGGCAACTTGGGGTGGTCTACCATACCCTTCACGTCTGGGGTAGTAGTGGAACGAGCGACAGTTAACTCTGGGCGACAAGTGCCGGAGATGAACTATAGCCTCTCGAGCAGCTAGTTGGATGGCTTGAGGCTCAAAGGAAGTTGTCCTTCCGGTGAACCTGTAGGGGCGCTCGGGCTCTAGACCCCTACCGTAGATGTGTACAGTGGCCCAGAATTGACGGTTCTCACCGCTCATGGGTCCTTGGTACACAACATATTCTGGGGGCTCTTCTAACGCATAGGCACGACGGGTGAGGTTTGCGAGTATGGTCACAAAGCCTCCAAGGTTGGTTGCTGTGGTCTCATTGTGCACGACAGGGCCAGGCATTGTAGCTTGGTTTGGGGTAGAGGCTGTGCTGTGCTGTGTTGGGCTAGCGTGCCCCTTTTTATAGGAAAAGGGGACGGAGTCTTCCTTCGCACGTTTGCGAGAAAGGACTATTTAGGATTCGATCACTGGCGCATGAGCGACAGGTTAGGTTGATAGGTTGGGCACCGACTGCCAAAAGGTGTTGGGTCACTGTGTGGCTATCTTGCACGAGAAGCTTGGCTGGGGTTTGGTTATGGTTTGGTGGGTTGGTTTGCCTAAGTTTATAGACCCGGCTAAGATAGGATTAGCCAATGGTCAGCCTGGCTCTGATACCAAGTCTGTCACGACCGGGTTTTCCGGGTATAAATTTCCAGAAAAAGACCGTCGTGCTCATCAGCCCCAGGATTACTGTTAGCTGATGAGGCTCCAACTTGATACAGAAATTCCAAGCAAAATACAAAAATATGTAGTACAAGACCATTCTGGCCTGTGAGTACAACAATTGGGTTTCTAGTGGTCGATGGCGGAAGCGGTTTGTGAGACATCAGTGTCTATGGGACTCCATTTCCCACAGGAACAGCTGACCAGGTTAACTCCTATCTTCGCGAGACTGCTATCACCGTTGCTTAGGTTCCGGGGCTGTCATCGCCACGCTCCTCTCCAAGCAGCAATATGGACAAGACAATAGCCAGGGACAAGCCAGTGAGTACTTTGAATGTACTCGCAAACATTAAGAACATAGGTATAATATAATTGATAATCATGCACTGAAAAATTCCATGATCACATCGTCAGTCATAAATAAAACATCTTTTATGCATGCAAGCAGGTTATTTTCATGCAACATGAATAAGCAGTAAAAAGTGGGAATAAAATGCGGCAGTTGGGCGTCTGAGCGACACCACATAAAGGGCTTTTAAAAGAAATGCCACAGTCGGGCGTCTGAGCGACACCACATAAAGGGCTTTAAAAGAAATGCCATAGTCGGGCGTCTGAGCGATACCACATAAAGGGCTTTAAAAGAAATGCCACAGTCGGGCGTCTGGGCGACACCACATAAAGGGCTTTAAAAGAAATGCCACAGTCGGGCGTCTGAGCGACACCACATAAAGGGCTTTAAAAGAAATGCCACAGTCGGGCGTCTGGGTGACACCACATAAAGGGCTTATAAAATAAATAATCACAAGGAATATCCAGGAGGTAGAACCGTCCCAGGGATACTCGATAATACAGATAATGCAACGGGTTAGTCCATCACAAAATAATAATCATGGTCCTCACAAGTAACTAGTCGGTATCCAAGTTTGGTTTAACAATATCTCCTCCGAAGACCGACACTAAGACCAACACTTGACCCATCCCAGACTGTAATCCTTAACCATGGACACGACTATTCGAATAGGTTTTAATCTCTGAAGAGGGTGTACTCTTTACCCACGAGTAATGGATTCCTTTAGTCCATCGGGACTAATTCCGTCTACGGCCTTTTAGTTGAAAACACGCCTAACTTGCACACACCAGCTTAACTCATCGGTGTCTGGAATCACCCACGACACTTGTTAAGCAAAACTCTAAGTGGGGAGGCTACAACCTCGCGTAGCATGGGATCAAATTTATATCGCGCGCTCTAAGGGGTGGCCTCCCCTCTCGGTCCCAACCGGAAACACCCATGCCCCCGGACCAGGTGGCCTGCCTACCAGCTACAACCGGTATCTTCCACCATGGCCTCTCTGTACGGTGTGTGCTTGAAAGGGGTTGACGACTTACTGAACCATACCCTACCTGCGGCAGGGACAAGTGGTAGTACATAGCAAGTATGGGGGTTACTGGAACAAGACTCGATCTACGGTCGACTCAGGAGGTTTATAAATTCCCTGCATGACATGTATAACAAATATATTTCAACCAACAAAATCACCACTCAATATACCTTACCATGCCATACCGGACGTAACCGTCCCGACGGAGACCGGCGATAAGCTCACGCCTACCCAAGGCAGAGGCTTTCCCGGATTTCTTTCCGGCATGCATGCAAGGCACATGAGGATGATTACCATCACAAGTATATTCATTTCCAACAGCAAGGAAATCACTAATATGCATTCATGCAAATGATCATATCACATGAAATAACAAGTTCTCCGATATAAGGTGGTGTTATAAACGTGTCAACTAACACACCAAAAATATTATTCCGTGGTTCAGAATGCTTGCCTTTAATGGTGTGGAGAGGTGGGGGTGCTCTCCAAAATTTTTGAAAGCTTCCTTCTCTCCAAAAATCCTATTTCCAAAAATATGCAAATAACACATATTTCAAAAACAGTACAAAAAAGTTGTTTGGAAAATTTTCAAATAAATCTTAAAATAAACTAGACAATATTTGAGAGATTTAGGAAAAAAATTAATTCATTTGGAGTTATATTTAAAAAGTTATAGACAGTCAAAGTTGTGGTCAAAATCTGTTATTTAAATAAAACAGAAAAGAAAACGTTTCAGAGGGAATACGCTTTCGGAGCGGGGAAACGTACTGGGTGGATTACGCCTTCACTTAACCCACGTGGATAGGTGCAGGGTCACTGACAGTGGGTCCAGGGGGCCCACTGGTCAGGTTTGACCAGTCTATCCTTCCCTCCTCTTCCTCTGCCCGAACAGAGGCGAGGCAACGGCGATCGTCGCTGGCGAACGGCGGCTCCCCGCGGGTTCTAGACGGTCTGGATGGATCCGCGAGACCGAGGTGGTCCTTCTGGTGGTCGCTGGGTAGACGGGGGTGGAAAGAGTCGTCGGTGATGAGCTTCGCGGTGGAGGGGGCTTCGGGAGCAGAGTGGTTTTGGGGCTATGGTGGTTCCCGATCAAAATCGAGCAGGGGAACGAGTTCACGGGAGGATGAGAAGGTTCCTGGCGAAGAGAACGGAGAGGGGGAGGCCCTGGTGGTGCCAGAATGGCCGGGGCAGTGGCGGCGGCTGCAGTTGCCGGAGATGAGGAAGGAGACCTCCCCGGATCGATTGGCTGCCAATGGGGGTCCTCGGGAGATGGCTTGGGACTGCCTGCGTGCAGAGATGAGCTCGGGGCTCCTTAAATGGGCGAGCCAAGGCGGTTCTGCGGCGGCCGCGGATAAGGTCGCCAGCGACCGCCATTCTGTAGCTAGGGCGTCGTGGCGGCGACGAGCGCTAGTGGACACACTCGTGGATGAGCTCGCGTTGTTCCAGGGGCCAGGTGGCGAGCGGGAAAGGCTTGGGCGGTGCTGAATGGAGCAGGGGCTGTCGGGCGGCCGTGGCGGCTAGCTTTTGGCCTGCCGGGGCGTGGCGAGGGGCGGCTTGGCGTGTTGCGGTGAGAGGGGGAGTGCGTGGCGTGGCTCTGCAGTGGTGGCAAGGCCAGGGGCGCAACGCGTCGGCTCGGGCGCGGCACGTGCAAAACGCGTGCCAAACGCACGCTCTGCTCGCGCTCTGGGCGTGCACGGAACGTGCTCGTCGTAATGCCAGGGCCTGCTACAGGGCTTGGGTGAGGCTGGCACTAAACAAACCCAGGTTAGGAATAACTGGGAGTCTAGTGGACAGGTTAGTTTGATCAAAGGTGCCAGCTCACAGTGCAATGCCAAAACTCATGTCAAAACTGGTCATGCCATACAGGGTGTTTGACAAAATGCCAAGGGCACCTAGGCATTCTTGGGGTGGCCAAAACTTCCAGATCAGGGTCTCCTTAGATGCAAGAGAGGTGGTGAGGTTAGTTTGCCAAAAGCAGAAACTTGTTAGTGCAAGTTTTGCAAAACTTCAATTCTGGACAGGAAATAAATGACATTATTTCATGAACCAAAAATATGCCAATGGGTGCATGCTCCTGGACTTAGGGTTTGGTAGGGCTGTCTACAAGTAGGAGAAAGCACAAGGTCATGGAGCAAAAATAAATAGGGTTGCAGTAGAAATCACAAGGCTGGACCAGAATGGAAAAGAGGTTGATTCACTCAAATTTTCAAAGAACAGCACTAGGTTTTTGCATAAAGTTGAATCATATGCTACTACCAACATCCCATAATTTTGGTGGAGGCTAGAAAGAAATATTTAAATGGGTTGTAGTGCAAATTGCACTCTGGACCAGAGAAGAAAAATTGAGTGCAGAGCTCAAAATATTTCAAGAATAAAAGATATTTTGTATAAAAGTGATTTAAAGACATCACATGACATCTCCAAATTTTGGTTGGAATTTTAGGTGAATTTATCAAATGGTTGTAGTTCAAATATGGCCATATAACCTTGAAAAAACCATTTTTCAAGAAAATAAAGATCAAGCAAATTAATTATGTAATTAGTTATACTGATAAAAGAAAAGTTTTTCTTGAGAGGTTAAACAAGTCCAATAACATATTTGAAAGGTTTTCACTTTGAGGAAAAACTCCATTATGACAAGAAAAAAATGGTTCAAAAATAAAAAGGGAGCCCAGAAAATAAAAGTTTTAATTCCTGGCAAAATTTTAATGTATTAAAACAAGGCCAAAATTTTGGGGTGTCACAGAGTGTCGGGTCCACTTTTGCAAGGATGGTCCAGATCGGTTTTGAGCCACAATTGCACAGAAATATAGAAGCCTATATGGATGATATCGTGGTCAAAACCAAGGATAAGTCCACCCTTATCGAGGATTTGGAAGAAACATTTGCTAATCTGCGCAAGATCAATCTGAAGCTTAATCCGGAGAAGTGTGTATTCGGTGTTCCCTCTGGCAAGCTATTTGGTTTCTTCGTCTCCCATTGGGGGATCGAAGCCAACCCCGACAAGATCAAGGCCATTGAGCAGATCCAAGCGCCAAGGACGATTAAAGATTTGAGGCACTAGACGGGATGTGTTGCCGTACTGAGTAGATTCATCTCCAAGTCTGCCGGCTATGCCCTGTCATTCTTCAAGGTTTTGAAGAAGGCAGGGCCTATGAAGTGGACCCCGGAAGCAGATGTAGCTCTACAAGAGTTAAAAGCCTACTTGTTGTCCATACCCACCTTGGTTGCGCCCAGACCTCAAGAACCGTTGTTACGATACATGGAGGCAACCAACTAATACGTCTCCGTCGTATCTACTTTTCCAAACACTTTTTCCCTTGTTTTGGACTATAACTTGTATGATTTGAATGGAACTAACCCGGACTGACGCTGTTTTTAGCAGAATTGCCATGATGTTGTTTTATGTGCAGAAAACAAATATTCTTGGAATGACCTGAAACTCCACGGAACATCTTAGAAAAAATAAAAAAAATCCTCACCAAAGATGAAGACCAGGGGGCCCACACCCTGTCCACGAGGGTGGGGGGCGCGCCCCCCCTCTAGGGCGCGCCCCCCTACCTCGTGGGCCCCTTGGATGCCTTCCGACGCCAACTCCAACTCTATATATTTGCTTTCAGAGAGAAAAAAATCGGAGAGAAGAAATCATTGCGTTTTACGATATGGAGCCGCCGCCAAGCCCTAAAACCTCTCGGGAGGGCTGATCTGGAGTCCGTTCGGGGCTCCGGAGAGGGGGATTCGTCGCCATCATCATCATCAACCATCCTCCATCACCAATTTCATGATGCTCACCGCCGTGCGTGAGTAATTCCATCATAAGCTTGCTGGACGGTGATGGGTTGGATGACATTTATCATGTAATCGAGTTAGTTTTGTTAGGGTTTGATCCCTAGTATCCATTATGTTCTGAGATTGATGTTCCTATGACTTTGCTATGCTTAATGCTTGTCACTAGGGCCCGAGTGCCATGATTTCAGATCTGAACCTATTATGTTTTCATGAATATATGTGAGTTCTTGATCCTATCTTGCAAGTCTATAGTCACCTACTATGTGTTATGATCCGGCAACCCCGAAGTGACAATAATCGGGACCACTCCCGGTGATGACCATAGTTTGAGGAGTTCATGTATTCACTATGTGCTAATGCTTTGTTCCAGTTCTCGATTAAAAGGAGGCCTTAATATTCCTTAGTTTCCGATAGGATCCCGCTGCCACGGGAGGGTAGGACAAAAGATGTCATGCAAGTTCTTTTCCATAAGCACGTATGACTATATACGGAATACATGCCTAAATTACATTGATGAATTGGAGCTAGTTCTGTGTCACCCTATGTTATGACTGTTACATGATGAACCGCATCCGGCATAATTATCCATCACTGATCCGGTGCCTACGAGTTTTCCATATACTGGTTTATGCTTATTTACTTTCCCGCTGCTACTGTTACAATCACTACAAAATACCAAAAACATTACTTTTGCTGTCTTTACTTTTGTTGCTGCTACCACCACTATCATATTACTATGCTACTAAACACTTTGCTGCAGATACTAAGTTTCCAGGTGTGGTTGAATTGACAACTCAGCTGCTAATACTTGAGAATATTCTTTGGCTCCCCTTGTGTCCAATCAGTAAATTTGGGTTGAATACTCTACCCTCGAAAGCTGTTGCGATCCCCTATACTTGTGGGTTATCAAGACTAATTTCTGGCGCTGTTGCCGGGGAGCATAGCTCTATTCTTTGAGTCACTTGAGATTTATATCTACTGGACACTATGAACAACTTGAAAGACGCTAAGACAACAATTTATCCCTCAACTACGAGGGGAGGTAAGGAACTGCCATCTAGCTCTGCACTTGATTCACCTTCTGTTATGAGTAAGCTAGCGACACCTAAACCTGCTTCTGCTATTCGTTCTGATATGTCGCATGTTATTGATGATGCGACTTCTGGTATGCATGATACTTATGATGAAACTGCTTCTATGCCTGATACTACTGTGCCCCTTGGTGAATTTCTTGATGAAAAAATTGCTAGGGCTAGAGCAAAAGAAATTATTGAATCTGAATACGATGATGATAGTGATGATGAAAATATGCCTGTTATTCCTGAGGGTTATGTTTTTGATAAAGAATCTTCTTTAGCTATTTTAGCTTACAGGGATAGATATGAGCTTAATAGGTTATTAGTTAAATGGAACAAAGAATCACTTAAGAGATAAAATGAAACCCGACCCTGCTTTTGCTACTTCACCTATATGTGTTCCTAATAAGGATTATGAATTCTCTGTTGATCCTGATATAATTACTTTGCTTGAATCTGATCCGTTTTATGGCTATGAATCTGAAACTGTTGTGGCAAATCTTACTAAGTTAAATGATATAGCCGCCCTGTTTACTAATGATGAGAGATCGCATTACTTTTATATACTCAAAATATTTCCGTTCTCATTAAAGGGTGATTCTAAGATATGGTTTAATTCTCTTGATCCTGGTTGTGTGCGTAGTCCCCAGGATATGATTTATTACTTCTCTGCTAAATATTTCCCTGCTCATAAGAAACAAGCTACTCTGAGGGAAATATACAACTTCGTGCAAATTAAAGAAGAGAGTCTCCCACAAGCTTGGGGGAGGCTTCTCAAGTTACTTAATGCTTTTCCTGATCATCCTCTTAAGAAAGCTGAAATACTTGATATCTTTTATAATGGACTAACCGATGCTTCCAGAGATTACCTGGATAGTTGTGCTGGTTCTCTTTTCAGGGAAAGAACACCGGATGAAGCTGAAATTCTATTGAATAATATGTTGACAAATGAAAATAATTGGGCACCTCCTGAGCCAGCTCCTGCTCCAATTACTGAGTCTATTCCTAAACCAACTCCGAAGAAGAGAGGTGTTCTATTCCTTAGTCCCGAAGATATGCAAGAGGCAAAGAAATCTATGAAAGAAAAAGGTATTAAAGCTGAAGATGTTAAGAATTTACCTCCTATTGAAGAAATACATGGTCTTAATATACCGCCTATTGAATAAACATATGATCTCAATTCTTTATTTACTGAAGAACCTCCTGATCCTGATATCCCGACAAGGTAGTAAAGGTAAATTCTCTCTGTAGATATGATAAAGCTGAAGTCCCTCCTACTAAAATTGCTAGTCAGTGCTTGGATGAGTTTGATAACTTTATGTTTAAGCAAGACGACTTCAATGCTTATTTTGGTAGACAATTAAAAGAAAATGCTTATATGATTAGACGCTTGGGTGATTATATGGCTAATATTAAAGGTGAACTTAAACTTGTTAGCAAACATGCTTCTATGGTTACCACTCAAGTAGAACAAGTACTTAAGGCTCAAAAAGAAGTGCTTGATGAAATGAATAGTAAGAAAAATGATTATGTTGTTAGAGTGGCCACTAGAACTGGTAGAATGACTCAGGAACCTTTGTATCCTGAAGGCCACCTGATAATGATGTTCAAATATTGATGTTCCTAGTTCTTCTAAAAGGAAGAAGAAGAAAAATGATAGAACTATGCAAACTTCTATTGAACCTATTGCTGAACCACCTGATAATCCAAATGATATCTCTATGTCTGATGCTGAAACACAATCTGGTAATAAACATGAACCTAATGAAAATATTAATGATGATGTTCATGATGATGCTCAACCTAGTAATGATAATGATGTAGAAATTGAACCTGCTGTTGATCTTGATAACCCACAATCAAAGAATCAACGTTATGATAAAAGAGACTTTGTTGCTAGGAAACATGGTAAAGAAAAGGAACCTTGGGTTCAGAAACCCATGCCTTTTCCTCGGAAACCATCCAGGAAAAAGGATGATGAGGATTTTGAGCGCTTTGCTGAAATGATTAGGCCTATCTTTTTGCATATGCGATTAACTGATGTGCTCAAAACAAATCCTTATGCTAAATATATGAAGAATATCATTACTAATAAAAGAAAGATACCGGAAGCTGAAATTTCCACCATGCTTGCTAATTATACTTTTAAGGGTGGAATACCAAAGAAACTTGGAGACCCCGGAGTACCTACTATACCTTGCTCCATTAAAAGAAATTATATTGAAACTACTTTATGTGATCTTGGAGCCGGTGTTAGTGTTATGCCTCTCTCTTTATATCATAGACTTGACTTCAATAAGTTGACACCTACTGAAATATCTTTGCAAATGGCTGATAAATCAACTGCTATACCTGTCGGTATCTGTGAGGATGTGCCTGTTGTGGTTGCAAACGTTACTATTTTAACGGACTTTGTTATCCTTGATATTCCCGAGGATGATAGTATGTCTATTATTCTTGGAAGACCTTTTCTTAATACTGCAGGGGCTGTTATTGATTGCAACAAAGGAATGCCACTTTTCATGTTAATGGTAATGAGCATACGGTACACTTTCCGAGGAAACAACCTCAAGTTCATAGTATCAACTCCATTGGAAAAATTCCATCGATTATAATTGGAGGTTTTGAATTTCCTCTTCCTATTGTCAAAAAGAAATATGATATTCTTATTATTGGGGATGTGCATATCCCCGTTGAGGTAACTTAGTGTTATTCGAAATTTCTCCGGTTTCATGATTATCGGAATGAGTTTGTTAACAAGACTTGATCAACCTTGTTAGTGGATTCTTTTTGATGAGCATGAGATGGATGAAACTAGAAGCACAAACTTCTGTACCCTCTCTATACTTTCTGTTAATTAGTAGAAATAAAGTAAAAATAGTATTTTTCTGTCTGTTTCCTGGCTTATCCGTGCAATATAAAAATATCCCGAAAATAAAAGTCCTCAGAATGCCATGCCAATTTAATATGATTTTTTCGAGAATATTTGAGGATTTACTGTGCAAAAATTACCGCGGCAGGAGCTGCCACCTGGCCACGAGGGTGGTGGGCGCCCCCCCTTAGGGTGCGCCCCCTACCTCGTGGGCCCACGGTGGCCCTCCTCCACTTATCCCAGCACCCATCTTCTTCCTCTGTCTCACACAAACCCGAAAAACCAACTCAAGCATGAGTTCCAGCCACTTTTGCTGTGATTTTCGATCTGCTTGGTCAAAGCACCTCTCGCAAAACTGCTTGGGGAGATTGTTCCTTGGTATGTGACTCCTCCATTGGTCCAACTAGTTTTTGTTCTAGTGCTTTATTCTTTGCAAATTTGTGCTGCATAAGTGACCATGTTCTTGAGCTTGCATGTCAAATTTATATGGTTCCAAGTAGTTCTAATGCTTGATATAGGCTCTAGGCACTTGTAGGAGTAGTTGCTATCAGTTTTATTGAAGTTGGTTCACTTTTGTTTGAAGTTACTAAAAATTTCAGATTATTTCAGAAAAATAATGAGGTGACTTTTGAGGGGTTCATCGAGTCGAAGCTCAAAGGATAAACAAAATGAAGAAGCTCAGAGGCCCAAATATAATTTGCCTCGTACCGCGGAGATCCGGCCGTGTGAATGGCCTTCTGATAATTTCTTGAGAGAGGCCGGGATTTATGAGGATTTCTATTCATTGATTAAGAATGCTGGCCTCACCAACTTCGTCCGCGACCAACGTCCACATTATCTCTTACTCACAAATACTTTTGTGCGAAACTTCTACTTTTCCCTAAAGAGTCACCTCCTTCAGTAGAGTTTCATTTATATGACGTTGTGAAGAAAATGCCATTGTCTGAATTTTGTGCAGTCTACAACATACCTCTTGATGGTATCTTAGAGGAAGCACCTCGTAAAGAGTTGGAACCATTTATTAACCTTATCTCTGTGGGAGAAACCAGGAAGGTTTCTGATGCAAGAATCACTAGCATACATTTTCCTGTGTTACGCTATTTTGCTTTATTTGCTAGTCGATGCTTGATTGGTCATGGGACCTGTGGGAACCTTAGTGTTCCTGATATTATTATTCTGTTCCATGGTTTATACCGCGACAACACTGTCAGTATGGGCGGAATTATTGCTAGGCGGTTGAGTCTGAACCGTACTAAAGGCCCCAACTTTAGAGGCATTTATGCTTCTCGCCTTGCTGCACACTTTAACATAGCTATTAGGCATTATGATAAAGAAGAAAAAATGCTACCTAATGCTTATCTAGACTATAAGAGCATGATAGCCCATGATTTTCTTGTTAAGGAAAGGAATGGAGAGCTCAAATATAAGTTATACTTTGATAAACATTATCCTGAAACTATTATGTTGCCTTCTCCTTCTTTGTTTAATTTTGTAGGACCCTACCTCGTTACGTGCGCTGCCGTCGAAGCTTACAAGAATCTTGCACCAGCCCTGGAACAGGAACCACAAGATGAGCCTCCACGACAATCTGTTTATTCTTGGGATCCAGAGATGACTATCAGCCAGTGGCAGTCATAGTCTTCTTCTTCATCACAGTATGATCCCAACTATTCTTCGTCGCAGTACGACCCCAGCTACACTTACGAGTATCCGCCAGGCTATCCCTGGCAATAGACCAACTTAGGCGAAAAGCCTAAGCTTGGGGGAGTACGTATTTCTCACCGACAATACATTTATGCTCACACACACTCATTGCTAGATGTCGGTGCTCATACTCTTTCACTGTAATATCCATGCTAGTTTATTTTGTTTTTCCTGCTTTCTTCTTGTGTGTTTGATAAACCTTAAGAAAAACAAAAAAAATAGTAGCAGCTTATTTTTCTGCTGTAGTAGTAATAATTAAAAAGAAAACCCAAAAATATTTCCCGTTCTTCTTTTGCTTGTTGGGAGCTTTCCCGTGTAAATAATTTTATTTCTTTTCTTTTCTTTGGGGGTCAGTAGGAGAAGACCATAATTAAATTGTTGAAGTGGCTCTTATATGCATTATTGTTGAATTAACCCAGAGCCCATATTGCCTTGTCTTCTCCTGTTTATTGAATGCTCGCAGATTCCAGCTTAGTCCAATGCACGTGCACTCTTATTATTATTCACATCGTTCGGTCGTGCAAGTGAAAGGCAATTATGATGATATATGATGGGCTGACTGAGATGAGAAAAGCTGGTATGAACTCGACCTTTTTTGTTTTTGTAAATATGATGAGCCCCTCGTTCTTGATTCAGCTTATTATGAATAAACATGTTTACAATGACAATTATAGATCATAGTTGCTTGTACCATGCTTGACTAGCTATGAGTTATAATGGTTTACCTTGCGTGCCAACATGCTATTGAGATGGTTATGATGTGGTATGATGGGGTGGTATCCTCCTTTGAATGATTTAAGTGACTTGACTTGGCACATGTTCACGCATGTAGTTGAAACAAAATCAACATAGCCTTCATGATATTTATGTTCATGGTGGATTATATCCTACTGATGCTTGCATCCAATATTTATTAATTTTAATGCATGTACATGGCTATTGTCGCTCTCTAGTTGGTCGCTTCCCAGTCTTTTGCTAGCCTTCACTTGTACTAAGCGGGAATACTGCTTGTGCATCCAATCCCTTAAACCCCAAAGTTATTCCAGATGAGTCCACTATACCTTCCTATATGCGGTATCTACCTGCCGTTCCAAGTAAATTTGTATGTGCCAAACTCTAAACCTTCAAATAAAAATTCTATTTTGTATGCTCGAATAGCTCATGTATCAACCAAGGCTGTCCTTATCTTCCGTGTTAGGCGGGTTATTCTCAAGAGGAGTGGACTCCGCTCCTCACTCACGAGAAAATGGCTGGTCACCGAGATGCCCAGTCCCATGCTTTATGCAAACTAAATCAAAATTAATTGCAAACAAAACTCCCCTTGGGACCTGATGTATGTTGGAGACACTCGTTGTTTCTAGCAAGTCAGGGATTGATGCTTGTTGGTGGAGGGGGGGTATAAACTTTACCATTCTGTTTGGGAACCGCCTATAATGTGTTTAGCATGGAAGATATCACCATCTCTTAGTTGTTACGTTGACAACGAAAGTATACCGCTCAAAATACAATTTATCTCTATTTCAAAACCGAGCTCTGGCACCTCTACAAATCCCTGCTTCCCTCTGCGAAGGGCCTATCCATTTACTTTTATGTTGAGTCATCACCCTCTTATTAAAAAGCACTAGCTGGAGAGCACAGCTGTCATTTGCATTCATCACTATTAATCTATGTTGGGTGTGACTATGATTGGATCTCTTTTACCATGAATTACAATGTCTAGTCAGTCCTTGATCTTTAAAGGTGCTCTACATTTATGTTTTGCGGTCTCAGAAAGGGCTAGCGAGATACCATCTTGTTATATCATATTATGATTGTTTTGAGAAAGTGTTGTCATCTGAGATTTATTATTATGGCTTGCTAGTTGATTATGCTACTGATATGAGTAATTATGAGACCTGAGAATTATTGCAAATGTGGTTAGTTATGATCTCTACTGAAAACTTGAATACTGGCTTGACATAGTTACGACAACAAGAGCAAACAGAGTTTGTAAAAGTTTTTCTTTTTTTCTTTCAGTTTGTCAACTGAATTGCTTGAGGACAAGCAAGGGTTTAAGCTTGGGGGAGTTGATACGTCTCTGTCATATCTACTTTTCCAAACACTTTTGCCCTTTTTTGGACTCTAACTTGTATGATTTGAATGGAACTGACCCGGACTGACGCTGTTTTCAGCAGAATTGCCATGATGTTGTTTTATGTGCAGAAAACAAATATTCTCGGAATGGCCTGAAACTCCACAGAACATCTTCGAAAAAATAATAACAAATCCTCGCCAAAGATGAAGACCAGGGGGCCCACACCCTGTCCACGAGGGTGGGGGGCGCCCCCCCCCTCTAGGGCGCGCCCCTACCTCGTGGGCCCCCTGGATGCCCTCCGACGCCAACTCCAACTCTATATATTTGCTTTCGGAGAGAAAACAAATCAGAGAGAAGAAATCATCGCGTTTTACGATACGGAGCCGCCGCCAAGCCCTAAAACCTCCCGGGAGGGCTGATCTGGAGTCCGTTCGGGGCTCCGGAGAGGGGCATTCGTCGCCGTCGTCATCATCAACCATCCTCCATCACCAATTTCATGATGCTCACCGCCGTGCATGAGTAATTCCATCGTAGGCTTGCTGGATGGTGATGGGTTGGATGAGATTTATCATGTAATCGAGTTAGTTTTTTAGGGTTTGATCCCTAGTATCCACTATGTTCTGAGATTGATGTTGCTATGACTTTGCTATGCTTAATGCTTGTCACTAGGGCCCGAGTGCTATGATTTCAGATCTGAACCTATTATGTTTTCATGAATATATGTGAGTTCTTGATCCCATCTTGCAAGTCTATAGTCACCTACTATGTGTTATGATCCGGCAACCCCGAAGTGACAATAATCGGGACAACTCCCAGTGATGACCATAGTTTGAGGAGTTCATGTATTCACTATGTGCTAATGCTTTGGTCTGGTTCTCTATTAAAAGGAGGCCTTAATATCCCTTAGTTTCCGATAGGACCCCGCTGCCACGGGAGGGTAGGACAAAAGATGTCATGCAAGTTCTTTTCCATAAGCACGTATGACTATATACGGAATACATGCCTACATTACATTGATGAATTGGAGCTAGTTCTGTGTCACCCTATGTTATGACTATTACATGATGAACCGCATCCGACATAATTATCCATCACTGATCCGGTGCCTACGAGTTTTCCATATACTGGTTTACGCTTATTTACTTTCCCGCTGCTACTGTTACAATCACTACAAAATACCAAAAACATTACTTTTGCTATCTTTACTTTTGTTGCTGCTACCACCACTATCATATTACTATGCTACTAAACACTTTGTTGCAGATACTAAGTTTCCAAGTGTGGTTGAATTGACAACTCAGCTGCTAATACTTGAGAATATTCTTTGGCTCCCCTTGTGTCGAATCAATAAATTTGGGTTGAATACTCTACCCTCGAAAGCTGTTGCGATCCCCTATACTTGTGGGTTATCACCAACCAGGTGGCCAGTGCAGCCTTGGTAGCGCAACAAGAGGTGGATGATACAGAAACTAAACAGAGAACATCAGAGTCAGAAGAGGATCAGGATAGCAGTGAGCATGGCAACGAAAACAACCCCAGGGACACGGCAAGGAAGAAAGTGGTGCAGCACCCAGTGTACTTCATCAGATCCTTGTTACAGGGGGCTAGATCGAGGTACTCTGGTGTGCAAAAGTTGATCTTCGGTCTCATTATGGCCTCAAGGAAACTGTGCCACTACTTCCAAGCCCATGAGATTACGGTTGTTACTCATTTTCCGTTACAAAGGATACTCCAAAACCCTTAGGCAACTGGCAGAATAGTGGAATGGGTGTTGGAGTTGTCCAGCTTTGGTTTGAAGTTTGAGAGCACTTCAACTATCCAGAGCAGGGCATTGGCAAAGTTTATTGCATAATGGACGCCAACCCCGATGAGGAAAGGACAGAGACAACCATCCCCGGGAAGGAATCACCCCAAGAATGGATCATGTATTTTGATGGTGCTTTTTCCCTACAAGGTGCAGGGGATGGCGTGCTTCTTGTTGTCCCCTCCGGGGAGCACTTGAAGTACGTCGTCTAGATGCACTTTTCTCGAGAAGAAGCCACCAACAATACATTCGAGTATGAAGGGCTCCTTGCCGGGCTCAGGATTGTAGCAGAATTGGGAATTAAGAAGTTGATCATTCGAGGAGATTCACAGCTTTTGGTGAGACAAGTCAACAAGGATTACCAAAGCCTGTTGATAGAAGCATACGTCGAGGAAATAAGGAGATTGGAGGAGCACTTTGACTGGTTGCAAACAGAGCACATACCCCGTGCGGAAAATAACATAGTTGATCACCTGTGAAAGTGTGATGCGCAGAAGCTTCCTGTGGGACTAGGAACTTTTGTTCTCCATCTCTCTCAACCCTCCGTATCACCCGCCACAATGGCCCAGAAGAGGAGAAAGTTGGACTACGGTAAGCCTCTCTTGGTAGAGCCATCCTCTCCTGGCAAAGACCCTGCCGGTAACAACTCCTCATAGCCTGCCAGACCACCCCCTCCAGCCTGGCCTATAGACCCCGTGAACGAGGCTGGTGCTCCTGCAGCAGAGGAGGTGCCGCTAGTCCTCGTTGCCGAGCCCCAGGCTCCAACTTGGGCAAGGCACATTGTCCACTTCCTCCAAATCGGAGAACTCCCTAGCAACCAAGACGAAGCTAAAAGAGTAGCCCAGAGGGCCAGTATGTATTAGTTTGTCGGTGACACTCTATACAGAAGAAGGCCTAACGGTGTGAAATTGAAGTGTATTTGCCGGGAGGATGGAAAGGAACTGGTGGATGAGGTTCACAGAGGAATGTGTGGCTCCCACATTGGATCAAGGGTATTAGTTGGGAAAACATTCCAGCAAGGATTCTATTGGTCCACAGCCCTCCAAGATGCGGTTGAGTTAGTCACGAAATGTGAAGCTGCCAGTTGCATTCCAAGAAAATACACCTGCCTGCCCAAGCTCTTCAGACAATCCCTCTATCATGGCCATTGGGGGCTTGATATCCTCGGTCCCTTCCCCTAAGTAATCGGGGGCTTTGAATTCTTGTTCGTTTCCATCGACAAGTTTACAAAGTGGCCAGAAGTGACTGCCGTGAGAAAGGCGACTGCTCAGATAGCAATCAAGTTCTTGGAAAGAATTGGTGTGTTGTTTCAGAGTTCCGGCAAGGATCATCACTGACAACGGAACCCAGTTCACGAGCCATGCCTTCATGCAATACGTTCATACCCTCGGATGCAAAATCTCATTCGCTTCTGTGGCACACCCCCGGAGCAATGGACAAGCTGAGAGGGTGAACGCTGAAGTGCTTCATGGACTCAAGACATGAACTTTTGATACGCTACAGAAGCACGAAAGGTGGTGGATCCAGGAGCTGCCAGTAGTTCTTTGGTCCCTCAAAACGACACCTAACCAAGCTACCGGGCAGACTCCCTTCTACCTGGTCTATGGGGCAGAAGCTGTTATCCCCACGGAACTCATTTATGGGTCCCCTCGAATGCTTGCCTACGATGAAGTAGCGCAAGATCAGCACCGGCGTAACGACGCTGTGCTACTCGAGGAAAACCATCATCAGGCTGCTACACGTGCTGCACGCTACCAGAAAGCTCCGCATCGCTATCATAGCCGCAGGGTTCATGCCCAGTGTTTTGAGGAAGGTGACCTTGTCCTTAGGCGCGTTCAGTCCACCAAGGATACAAACAAGTTGTCACCAAAGTGGGAAGGCCCTTACCGGGTGGTATGAGTCACCAGACCTGGTGTAGTCTTCCTGGAGACCGGGGGTGGCACACAGTTGCAAAACTCATGGAATATTGAGCATCTCCGTAAGTACTACTCGTAAGGTGCGAGGCTACTGGGCACTGCCCGGCAGCCACCCTTTTGTACAGGCCTTGCCTCAGTTGCATGTAACCCCTTGTACAAAGTCGGGGTGATGACCCTGTGCAAGAGAAAATAAAGAAGCGCCATGGGGGGCCCCAACCAAGATCACATGCATGCATGAGCACACCCAGATCACTACATAAGCATTTCATGAGCATTTGCATATGCATATAGACAGGATTGCATCATGCATTCGTTCTCATCTACATGGAGTTGCGGGTTCTTGCCGTGAACTTGACTCCCACAAGGGACGAGAAGATTGCACGGCACAGTGATCCCCGGCAAGCCAAACAGATAAGTTTACCTCTTGTCCATTAGTGTTCTATAAGCTCTAACTTGTGCGTAGAGAAACCTCACCGCTCTCTTGGAACTAGGGTGCTCCCATCCTTGGCTCCAACGCTGCTTCGGCCTGGATGGTCGCAGTGGCCCTTGGTAAAAAGGGAGTGGGCGGGGGGCTGGCACCTCAGTTTGTTCCCCGGCAGACATGGTTCTCCGGCAGACGAAAAGGGTGCCGGCAGGGTATCCTGCCAGGGAAAGCTCGCTTAATTATAGTAAAGAGGCACTCCACCTCTGCATGGACATATACACGCACGGGTTCCTGACAAGGCATGGCCATCGAAGGCGAGGAGGACAAAAGGAGCGCCAGAACTGAAGTCCAGCCTGTCCCCGTCGGGCTCCAGGAGAGGAAGCTTGTCGGAGTCCAGCTAGAAGACTGCTGGAGGAGCCCGGCAGCACCATCCACACCTTTGCATCCAACACGCCCGCAAATAACATTGTCGGGGAAGAGGCGCAGATGCAGATGGTGGTGTTGCCGCCTGATGAAGATGGTGCGAGCGATGTTCAGCCAGAGTAAGAGTCGTCGCCCCCTCGCCCGCTGCCGTCGTCATCGCCGTCACTGTCCTCCTCGCCGCTTTCGCTCGAGGAGGAACTTTCATCATCGCTTGAGCTATCCACGCAGCACCCTAAGTGGCCTCCCGAGCGCCCGAAGATCTTGACATGGAGCAGGCCACTCTTCATTAATTTGAAATGGAGAAGGTGCCCCTCCAAGAAGCTATGGGCATGAGAGAAGGTCTTCCAGCCATGACGAAGATACATTACATGAGGGGCGGGGAAATCGACATCGACCCACATGCTTCCATTCCCACAACCCCTCATGTGTAGCCTCAGGGCACGCGGTTGCTCGAGTTCCATCTCCCGTGCAAAGAAGGTTGGAAGACGAAGGTTACCATACAAGGGCTTGTACTGCCTGATGATGAACTCTCGAGGTTGATCCCTGACGTGGCCTTCCATCGGAGGAAGAGCCTCCGGTGGGGCACAATCAAGGAGCTCCCTCGCCCTCCTCCTCATCGAGCACCACGGCAGCCTCGGCCGCACCCCCTCCTCCCTCCTCTCATAGCAGGCTCCGCCACCTCAGGATCCGGAGGAGGAGGGATACGCTACCGAGTGGAAGCCCTCATCACTACCATCGGGACAATACTGCACCCTCGCCCTCTCACAATGGCAAAGGGAGAAGAATTGCGGAGAAGAAGGAGAGGTATGTGCAGAGGGGTACTACCTTTGTCTCTTTTTACAGAGGGGACGAGGTAGGGGGCTAGCCTTTCGTAGTAAAGAGGGCAGCCCCGCTCCTCCAATACGGCCCCTCTGCACCCTCGACAGCTTTGGGAATCAAGGCCGACCCTCTACTCCAACCATCAACGTTTGATTTTCAACCATGGCACTCCTCCCCATGCCCTCCGCATCTACCACCTAACACAACCAATGCATGCGGAGCACGTGGCTGGTGCATGCATGACGTGGGGCATGCATGATGGGGTGAGGCAAATTCATAAGCCACGATCAAAAATTCCCCCACGACATTACGCGCCGCACGCGGGAAAACTGGAAACTGGCCCGGAATAAAGGCTGGTGAAGCAGCAACGGAAAACTCAAGGGGCGAACCCCTTCAACATCCTTGCCTGTGCACTTATTAGGCCCTACCCCGACAACGCTCAGTAGCTCATTCGGGGCAGGCCTGGGGGCTTCTGTCTGTACAACAAACCCTGGGTTTGTTGCCCAGACTGTGCACAAGCACGAGGTCAAGATTGAAGCACCAACCTGAATCAGAGATTGAAGGACCAAGAGATTTGAAGAACCAACATGCAGCCCAGAGAGACCAAGATCGAGCCAGAAGAGCAAGATATCGGCAAGGGAAGGGCCTCCCTTGCCAGGCAGGTGAGCCCGACAAGGGGCAAGGCCACCGCAAAAAAGCAGGCAACCGAGGCACCCCGACAAGGTCTGCCGGGGCTCATGAGGGCAAAACCACCACACCAACCACTCAAGCGCGACCCACGTCGTCAATCAATGCGGTGTCAAGCCGCAAGATGATTAAGTGGGAGTCGTTCGCCACATGGAAGCCATTTCCTACAGAGGAAGCCTACAGATGACACCCATCCTGCGATGTGTCAAGGGAACAGGCGCAGAGCTGACAAGATAGATCGGCAAGCCTTGCCGGGCGACCAGCGATGTGACACTAAGCGACGCATTTGATGCACCCTGTTGACCCGCAGAGTTAGGTATGATAGCACTGTTTGCTATCATATTAGTGGATAATGACTACTTTGCCATTGTGGTGACTCCTTAATCTATTAAAGGAGGCCCATGGCACTCATAGGTGGGGTTCGAAAGTTGAGGAACCCAAGCCACCATACTCGCGTAGTCGCTGCAGCCACGAGGCGAACCCTGCCGGGAAAGTGTACCACGCATCACCACGTTCATTCCACCATCAATCCACCAAAGCAGGAGTAAGGTCTTACACCTCGCGGAGGCACGAACCTGGGTAAATTGCTTGTGCGCTCTCTGTCACGCTGCCGTACGCGGGTCTGCTCTTTGTGCAACGCGACGTCCCCCTGCCGAACCAACAAGGATCCACCCAGTCCCATAGTTGGCCGTGGATATCCCGCGATAGTTTTCTAGCCACAAAGTCTCTTTTATCATACATTTTATTCTTAGGTTGTGGGTTATCAATATCAACAGGTGGTTCTATCTCAAAATCATTGTCTGGTTCTTTATTATTTGGTTGAGAGTCTTCATGAACATCATCATTATCTTTTTCAATATCACTAGGTGAGTGTTCATTATTAGAATGAGTTTCAGCATCAGAGATAGAAGTTTCATTATCATTATCAAGAGGTTTCTCTATTTCAGGTTCACTAGGAGCATGCAAAGTCCTATCATTTTTCTTTTTATTTTTCTTTCTAGAAGAACTAGGTGCACTAGTGTTAGCTCTTTGTGAGTCTTATTCAATTCTTTTTGGGTGTCCCTCAGGATAAAGTGGATCCCGAGTCATTTTACCACCTCTAGGTTCAACTCTAACAGCAAAGTCATGCATATTATTATTCATTTCATCAAGCAATTCTCTTTGATATTTAGCAACTTGTTCTAACTGAGTTTGAACCATAGAAGCATGCTTTCGAATACCTCTAAAATCATTTGATATTCTAAATAACAAGTCACTCAAGCAAGCAATCATATCAGAATTGTATTTTAATTGTTTTATAACATTTGGATTGAAGTGATCTTGTTTTCTAATATAGTTTTCAAACTCATATAGGCATTTACTAGGGTGCATATTGTGAGGATTGTCATTATCATTGAATTTCATAAGAGAATTTACCTCTACCATCTTAGGATGTGTTGGTGTACTAAGACCATGTATTTCTTCAATAGGAGGTAAATTTTTAACATCCTCTTCTTTAATACCTTTTTCCTTCATAGATTTCTTTGCCTCTTGCATATCTTCAGGACTAAGATATAATATACCCCTCTTCTTCAGAGTGGGTTTAGCCGGTGCTCAGGAAGAGTCCAATCATCCTAATTATTCAAGATGTTATTCAATAATTCTTCAGCTTGTCCAATAGTTCGTTCCCTGAAAACACAACCAGCACTACTATCTAGGAAATCCCTAGAAGCATCGGTTAGTCCATTATAGAAGATATCAAGTATTTCATTTTTCTTAAGAGGATGATCAGGCAAAGCATTAAGTAATTAGCAAAGCCTCCCCCAAGCTTGTGGGAGACTCTCTTCTTTAATTTGAACAAGGTTAATTATTTCCTGTAAGGCAGCTTGTTTCTTATGAGAAGGAAAATATTTTTCACAGAAGTAATAAATCATATCCTGGGGACTACGCACACAACCAGGAGCAAGAGTATTGTACTAAGCTTTAGCATCACCCTTTAATGAGGACGGAAATAATTTGAGAATATAGTAATCGCAAGTTTTCTCATCATGAGTAAAAAGGGTGGCTATGTCATTCAACTTAGTAAGATGTTCCACAACAGTTTCGGTTTCATAACCATGCAAAGGATTAGATTCAACCAAAGTAATTAACTCTGGGTCGACAGAGAATTCATAATCCTTATCATCAATAAAAATAGGTGAACTAGCAAACTTAGGATCACATTTCATTCTAGCATTTAGAGATTTTTCTTTATACTTGCGTAATAATTTGTCTAGATCATCTCTATCTCTGCAAGCAAGAATGTCTATAGTTGTCTCCTCACTCATAACATAACCTTCCGGTACCTTAGGTAATTCATATCTAGGAAGGCTAGTTATAGCAGGAGTTTCAGGAGCTTCTGTTTCAAGCTCATCATTAGATTCAACAACATCATGTTGTATAACTCTAGCAATTTGTTTATCGAGAAAGTCACCAAGTGGCACATCATCATTAAGCAAGGTACTAGCATCATCATAAGCATTATCCATAGCAGAGGTAGCATCATAAATAACTTGAGACATATCAGAATTAATAGCATGTGGTGGTGTTGCAAGTTTACTTATAATAGAAGGTGAATCTAAAGCAGAACTGGATGGCAGTTCCTTACCTCCCCTCGTCTTTGAGGGAAATATCTTAGTCTTAGCATCCTTAAGATTCTTCATAGTGATAATATGATAATAATCCCAAGTGACTCAACAAATATAGTTATTCTCCCCGGCAATGGCACCAAAAAAGGTCTTGGTAACCCACAAGTATAGGGGATCGCAACAGTTTTCGAGGGTAGAGTATTCAACCTAAATTTATAGATTCGACACAAGGGGAGCCAAAGAATATTTGAAGGTATTAGCAGCCGAGTTGTCAATTCAACCACACCTGGAGATTAATTATCTCCAACAAAGTGATCAGTAGAAAAGTTGTATGATAGTTTTGACAATAGTAGCAACTATTATGGTAATGGCAACAATGATAGCAATAGTTTTGTAGCAAGTGTAACAGTGGTGATAGCAGTAGCAACTTAGCAAGAACAATATAAGATAAATTCTTAGGCATTGGGTCAGTGACTTGTTGGATGATATTCATCATGAGACAGTTATAACCTAGGGCGATACGGCACTAGCTGTAGTTCGTCAATATAATGTAGGCATGTATTCCATAAATAGTCATACGTGCTTATAGAAAGAACTTGCATGACATCTTTTGTCCTACTCTCCCATGGCAGCGGGGTCCATATTGGAAACTAAGGGATATTAAGGCCTCCTTTTAATAGAGAATCGGAACAAAGCATCAGTACACTGTGAATACATGAACTCCTCAAACTACGGTCATCACTGGGAGTAGTCCCAGTTTCTGTCACTCCGGGGTTGCCGGATCATAACACGTAGTAGGTGACTATAACTTGCAAGATCGTATCTAGAACATGGATATAATGGTGATAACATAAACGGTTCAGATCTGAAATCATGGCACCCGGGCCCAAAGTGACAAGCATTAAGCACGGCAAAGTCATAGCAACATCAATCTAAGAACATAGTGGATACTAGGGATCAAGCCCTAACAAAACTAACTCAATTACATGATGAATCTTGTCCAAATCCTCACCAACCAGCAAGCCTACGAAGGAATTACTCACTCCCGATGGGGAGCATCTTGGAATTGGCGATGGAGAAGGGTTGGTGGTGACGAAGAACGAAGAGCCCCCCCTCCGGAGCCCCAACCGGACTCCAGATCTGGCCTCCCGATGAAGAACAGGAGGTGACGGCGGCTCCATCTCGTGGATGGCGATAATTCTTTCTCCCTGATTTTTCTGGAAAAATAGGATTTTATAGCATCGGTTTCAGGGTATGCGGGGCCACCAGGTGGGGACAACCCACCTTGGCACGCCAGGAGAGGGGGGTTGTGCCCACCCAGGTGCCCCTCTCTGGTGGATCTTGGCTCCAGAAATTCTTATTTATTGCATAAAAATTCCTCGCAAAGTTTCATTCCATTCTGAGAACTTTTATTTCTACACAAAAACAACACCATGGTAGTTCTCCTGAAAATAACGTTAGTCTGGGGTTAGTTTCATTCAAATCATGCACATTAGTGTCCAAAACAAGAGGAGAAGCGTTAGGAAAAGTAGATACGTTGGAGACGTATCAGCGAACACGCCGCCGAGAATCTTTTGTCACCTCATGCGAAGCGTGTTGTCACGTGAATTCAATGGGATGACATAATGAATAATTTGACCGATGTGTACTAGTACTACTGTACTACTTACTAGTCGTATTTAGTGTCACATTTTAACCATAGGTTTAACTAACAAAATGTCAATGCATGTCACCAAAAATTATACCATTGGAAACTATGTTGAAATACGAATCCAACGATATAATTTTTGTGACATGCATTAACATTTAGTTAGTTAAATTTATGGTATAGAGCACTACTAGTACTAGTACACAAATTACAAAGGGGACCAATAAACCACGTGGGAGGTAGTAGTACAAGTAGCGCAATATACGGTATAGAGGACTACTAGTACTAGTACAAGTTTAGAAATGGAGTACGAAGTTACAAGGATGTGAGACAAACTTTGTAGGCTACATGTGTTGGAGTAAATGACCACGGGTAGCCTCATCTGCTCCACCTAGCGATTCAAGACATCGGTGTGGCACCCCGATCCGCATGGAGCAGGGGGCCTTCGCACGTCAGCCCAGGATAATACCTGACGCATGATAGGTCCATAATACAACATTCCAGGTACAATAATATTCATCAAATACATGTGCATAAGATTACATCATTGATGAATACAATCATATGGCATAGCCCTACGGCTATTTAAATGGCAGCGGAAGCTTATTTAAAACGGCGGCGGAAGTCTTGGTTTGGCAGCATAACAACTTTGGCTGGGCTCCACAACTCACAGGACTGGCAAGGTTATGGCCTAGCACGACGGATCAAGTGAACAACTCGGGTATGACCTACAAAACTGGCATGACACACCAAGTCAGTACATTGAATGTACTTTCCAGACAACCAATTATAGCATGCAAGGCAAGAACCGAGCTCATGCAACAGCCTACCTCATATCAATTACTAAACATGGCATGATAAAGATCAACTAAGCATGAACAATATCATAGCATCTACTAACATGATAGTAATCATGACATAATTTAACATGTCAATCAAAGCATGGCATGGCATCATGAAACTATGCTGAAAATAAACTACTGAATATATATCCCATGCAGACATAGCATGTTAACTTTATGCAACCATCTTCTGTTCTGCCTTGGTTTTTAAATGCAACATATTACTCATGCAATGCATCCAAATTTGTGCACTGAATCCCTCGGACTCTATTACCAACGGGTTGCCTCGCAACCAAACGTGATCTTTCCGGCGATCACAACCATGACCAACACTGGGTCTCAAATGGTGATATTTCCGGCGTTCACAACCATGACTCACACTTGGTCTCCAACGGTGATCTTTCCGGCGATCACAACCATGACCAACACTTGGTCTCCAACACTCACCGAGACCTCGTCTCATGATCATATCAAAACATTGTCATGACTTCTCACGACCACCTCATAGTCCAAGTCACCATATTCTTGTTATCACATCTTTATTTACCAACTTAATAATTTCAGGTTTATCCCCCATTTCGACCAAGACCTGATAGTGGGACCTACTACGAACTTTGTTGCTATTGATAGACTTTATATACACTCTGCAGAGGTAGCACACTGTACCCACACCACGGAACCCATGCCCTCATCATCCTATTCGGGTGGACCAACAGCATTCCGGCGAAACCGACCTACTGCCATGACACTCCCCCGTCCACTCCGACCCACTCCCAACTGGGCTAGTCCTGGGTGGCCCCGTGTCTACCAAAGACACAAGGACCACCGTCGTGGCCAAAACGTCCCTCACGGGGACCGGTACCAAAAATCTCAACAACGGGCACACAAGATTATGTCCACCTACCTGATCAGGGTAAGCATGCCCATAACCTTCCCTAGCTGGAGGCACCAGCAAGAGGCACGACAATAGATCGCATTAAGGCCTTCCCATAAGGCAAATGTGGCTGCAAAGAAAAAGTTCAATTTGGTGGCACTATGACTCGATCCCATTGATGACGGAGGAGGTTTGTCATTATTAAGTCATTTTAATTCCTTCTCCTCCATCATGAACATGAATGCAACAATAAGCATGAAGCATACAAATGCATGAACAAAATATTGAACTTCTCAAGTGCACAACTATAGCATAAATAACATGACAATACCAAGTAATAGCATATCAACGGTGCATTACAATCCTCATAACATTTTATAACGATGGCATGCAAATAAAGTAGAGTAGTGACATGGCAATAACAATATTCTAATTAGCATGGCAAAGATATCATGAAAACACAAGCATGCATGAAAAGCAAAACGGAATAACTACACACGAAAACGATAAGAAGCAATTGCAACTACACACACAAGGTGCAAGCAAAGTCAACATGCAAGTTCGGGGCTCATGATAAGAGGTTGGCTTGCCTGGGGTCGACAAATACTCCGGGAAGAAGTGTGGAACGACCGGGAAGAAGGTGCAAGAAAATAAAGAACGAGGATTATTGCCCCCCTTCTTGCTTCACCTTAAGTCAGGCTGAGATCCATCAATTCTTTAAGTGCCTTACCTGAGTCAAAGTTAGTTCCGGTTACTATGGCAAGATAAGCAGATATCTAGACACGGACAAGAAAAGGTTCAGCGGGATGAAGTCCCATGACTGTCATGTGATGATGACGCAGATACTACCTGTTGCCCTTAGAGGGATAATGGACAAGCACGTCCGTGACACGCTTATTGGTCTCTGCAACTTTTTCGACATCATCTCTCCAAAGTCGATCAGTGTGAAGCAGCTCCGAAGGCTACAGGAAGAGATCGTTGTGATACTGCATGAGCTTGAGATGTACTTCCCGCCTACGTTCTTTGACGTCATGGTGCATCTGTGTGTCCATATTGTGGATGACATAATAGACCTGGGGCCGTCATTCCTGCACAACATGATGCCGTTTGAGAGGATGAATGGGATCATCAAAGGATTCGTTCGTAACATGTCCTGTCCGGATGGAAGCATCGTCCAGGGCTATTTGACACAAGAGTGCATCTCTTTCTGTGAGAATTTTCTATATGGCGCACACCAGCCGCCTGGTGTTAGTGTTGGTTTGCCCGTTAACAAGCACGATGGGAGGCTCGAAGGAGAAGGTCACTGCAACGGTCGCAGGGAATTGCACATGGCATACTCAGATCGATGCAGCGACTTTGACAGAGCAAACTTGGTAGTGCTACAACATCTAGACCAGGTAGATCCTTTCGTGGCACTGCACAAAGAAATTATCACAAAGAAGTATCATGACCGGGGGGTATGCAAGACAGACGCCGAAGTTACTAGAGAGCACAACTCCACTTTCCTACATTGGTTCAAAGAGCATATTATTGCTAATCCCCCTGGAGGTGGGCTCTAAGGATGGATTTCTCATATACGCCTTAGCACATGGCCCCTCGCCCAACCTCGTAACCTATCAGGCATATGATATCAACGGATACACGTTCTACACGGAGGCCAAAGATATGGACAGTGATGATCAGAACTCAGGGGTGACAATGGAATGCATGACCGGCAGCGACAACGGTGCAACTGAATGATTTATGGAAGGGTCGAGGAGATCTGGGAGCTTGACTACTCTGGACTGCACAACACGACGATGTTCCGTGTCAGATGGGCTAAGAATGTCGAAAGAGAAAACCGGATTTTCACTACCATGACTATACCCGATGCCAAGAGCGCTACCGTGAAGGCTATCGCAAAAACGAGCCATGGGTACACGCTAAGCACGTGACACAATGCTTCTTCATAACCGACCCATGCAATCCTAGTCGTGTTGTCGTGAGGAGAGGCAAAAGGAACATCATTGGAATGGATGGAGTCACCAACGAGGAAGACTATGATCAGTACGGCAACCCAATGAGGGAAGATGACGATGATGATGAAGTATACGTCAAAAGAAGAATCAATACTACATTACCTAAGAAAAATCGTACTCCATGGGAAAGGCAAAGTCACAATGAGGGGCTCAATTATTCTTCGACGAACAAGAAGGGAAAGAAGCTGACTCAAAAGCGAAAACGTCAGCGCTGAGGAATCAGTCAAATGATGTAATATATATATATATATATATATATATATATATGTATATATATATATATATGTTCCTATTTTGTATACACACTTAGCCATTATTATGCATGGGTCCAATGATGTAATATATATGTTCCTATTTTGCATACGTATTTAACCGTCAAATGATGCAATATATATCGCCTTCCCTTCGTTCACGGCTCTCGGAAAAAAAAGTGAGAAAAATAAAGGAAAAGAAAGAGGGAAACTAGTTATAGCAGTAGTGCTTTACTGAAAAAGAGCTACAGCTAGTCAAGGTAGCAGTAGCAGTTTCTGTATAAAACTGCTATAGCTGCCTTTAATAGTAGTAGCGCGTTTTGTCTAAACGCGCTACTGCTACGTCCACTTAACCCAAAATTCTCACTCTCCCTGCTTCATCCCGCCTCTTTTCTCCCAAATCCCCTTCCCCCCGTAGCACCGTCGCGCCCGACCCGGGCCCGATGCTCGCCCTCGGCGCAAGCGCTCGCCCTCGACCCCGGCGTGCTCGCCCCCGACCCGTCGGCCCTCGCCTCCCTCCTCTGCTTCCTCCCCTCCCAACCTCGGCCGTCGTCGGGCCTGCCTCCTCGCCCCTGCACCCTCTGTAAACCACCCCCCTCTCTCTCTGCTAGCTAGGGTCTTCGGTTAATTTACTTAGGTTTTAGTTATGTTAATTAGGTTATCTATTTAGTTATGAATTTAGATAGGTTTCAAAATTAGCTGAATTTATATGCAAATTTGAACTGGACATGTGATATGTGGATATGTCATGTTTTGGACATGTCATGTTTTGGTAAATGATCCAAGTGGCCTATGTTACGCCGGAATGTTGGTTCATTTCCGTTCCGGTGAATTTCAGGCGCTCTATATGTCCATTTTTTAGCAAAGGTCATGCCGAAATTTCCCGTGAATAAAGGCATGATTTGTGCTACATAGTTGGCATATCGAGTGCTGGCACATAGATTTCTTTTTATGTCATTTCTCATTTATTCATACTTTTAGAAATAAATGAGGACACATTATCATAGTAAACATGTCGAACAACAAAGAAACTGGGCCTTCTGACCAAGATGCATACGAGATGGATTATCAGGGTGAACAAGACTACCTCAACTTTTTGACTGCTAAGCAAGGTTTGCAGGTCCGCCTCGATGATGGTACTGACGCCGACATCGACACCGACAGCGCCGGCACCGATGGCGGCGCCGAGACCGGTGGGGAAGGTACCGGCGGGGAAGGTACTGGCGCTGATGCCGCTACCAAAAAGAGGAAGCATAAGAAGCAGAGGATATGAAAACCTAACAAACTAGGGATTGGACGACTTGTGATCACAAAGATGGCACCTGGCAAGTTTGAGCCGTTAGAGCTGGAAGAACCTTGCAAGTGCTATGGGAACCAAGTAGGATGCATCCTACGGGAATGCACGAGCATCAACGACGATGACTTAAGGAGTAAAGAACATTTGACGCAGTTGCTCCTAACGAAGTTGCACAAGAGATTCAAGTTCCCCGACCGGGATGATAACATAGAACAACTGTGGGATGATCAGAAGATGAAAAAGATTAACAATCACGCCATGGGCATGTTCAGCAATGATTTGGCCTCCTGGAAAGGGAGGGTGAAACGAGCTATTGAGGCTGAGGAACCCCTGTCCAAGATTCTGGAGGAAAATCCGACACTTACAGAAGAGGAGTTCAAAAAGATCAAGGACACTTGCGCTACCGAGGACGCCAAGGCTAAGGCTGCGAAATTCAAGAGCCTTCAGCAAAGGAACACGGGGAAGCATCGCCTCGGAAGCCGTGGCTACCTCGTAAAAGGCCCATATGGGATAAGGAGGACGCGGAACGTGAAGCTGCGGGTCTCCCAGACCCCTTCATGAAGTTCACCAACCCCTTGGAGCGTGACTTCATCAGGGCCCGCTACAAGTGGGACAAGGAGAAAAAGGTTTTTTACACGGACCAGATCATGAGGAAATTGATTAGACTATTGGAGAAGCAACACTAGCTTGCAGCCGAAAGCCCTACTTCTCCGATGAGGCCCAAGTGGGACACCCCTCTCAACCGGGCCTTGAACGAACTTAAGGGACTCCCTTTGGGCCAGCGGCCGCAATATGGTCGTGTGCACGGCGCTGGAGACGGCGCCACGTGGAAGGTGTTTTACAACGAGGGCCCGGAGGCCAAGAAGCAGAAAAAGAAGTTTAGTCAGGCGGACATCGACGCGAAGGTGAAGCTTGCGGTCGAGAAAAAAGCAGCTGAGGACGCGAAAAAGCAGCCGAGGACAAATATGAGTTGCTACAGCAGGCAGTCAATGCAGCTGTAACTGCCTGTAGAAATGATTTCACTACTAACTTGGTTCCAGTTATCATCAACTGGACGAAGGAAAATCCAGACAAGACGGTACATGATTCCCCGTTGCCCAGTTTCGTCGGGAGCAACTCCATGAACAATAACACCATCGCACCATCACTTGCCCACGCAACCGGGCCTCCTCTCGCAGCCGCTCCCGCTCATAGCAGCCCATCCTCAGTCTCTGGCGCGCTCGGTGGGCCTTCATCTTTGGCTGAGCTCGATGCCATCACGGTAATTACATGTGGCACCAACATATATATATATATATATATATATATATATATATATATATATATATAATATTCCATTTTTGTTCGGATGTTTTACGCCACAGACATATGTGTTTGCAGACGAAAGAAACCCCGTGCACCATACTCTACTTGATCAAAGGACAGAAGGTGGACGTGGGAAAGGGGATGATAATGGACCCCTTGCAACCCACGTTCCACAACCAGCCGACCCCCGCTGGGCACTTCAGGGTTAGCTTGTCCAGTGTGAAATCGGGGCACGAGGATTTGCCTCCTCTAGTATAGCATGTGGGAGCGGACGATGAGACCCCGCCGCGGATTGGAAGCTGCAAGGGTTGGGTGCTGCTATGGCCGAAGAATCTTATTCGTCTGGAGCCGGCCGAGAGCACACCAATAACCACACATCAACAAGCATGTGCGGAGACCACCACCCCGCCTATGCAATTACCAGCTCCTGTAGTGCCTGGTGAGAGTGACGGACGACATGATGAAGGGGGTGCAATAGTACTGGCTGATGTAATTTGTCATGTAGAACAGAGAATGGATGATGAGACAGAGGTCGACCCTATGGATTTCCTCAATACAAACGCGTATGACTGTGACATAGAATTGATGAGTCAACCATATGATGAATCGGGCTATCAGCTTGCTAATGAGGATATGGATGATATGCCCGGGCAGGAAGGTCGTAGCAGGGATTGCAAAAAGTCTCTCTTCATGAAATCCTCACAGGACACGCCTGAAGATGCCGCCTCAACACAGGATCAACTAGCCGGGCGCGAGGGTCGTACAATACTTAGCCCGGGAACACTGGGGCAGGGTTTAAGGAAGGGTCTAGAAGGTGTGCCCAAGAAAAAGGAGAGAAAGAGATAGGGGAAGATAGCTGCCTCCAAACAAGCCAGAGCACATAGCAGCCAGACGATGCATTCTGAAGAACGTGTACCCGTGAAAGGTGCGGCCATGTTCCATCTCACAGGCAAGCCGATGCTACCGCCGAAACCACTGGAGGCACTATCAGGGGATCTCAGGAGACTGCACAACCATGTGCTGTCGACTGAGAAAAGCCTACTAGCCTCAAAGGATCCAGGATATCTGACATACGCGGCTCGTGTGCTTGAGGGGAAGTGCTATGTCGAGACACGGCCCGCGGAGGTGTTCTTCCTGCGGTTTGACCATATCTTTGAGATGCTTCTGACAAGGCGGCTCGATTTTACAATCGTCCACCTTTTTGTGCTACATATGAGCTCCATCATGAAGAGTGAAGATGTCTTGCAAATCTGTGTGGCGGATTCGTACTACATGCATGAGTCTTTCTTGAGTCTCGGCGACTTTGAGCGTGAAACTGCTAGGGAGTACCTCCAAAACTTCATGGTACAGAATAAGGACCGGGAAATTGTCCTCGTGCCTTATCATCCAAAGTAAGTCAGTTCCGGACAACCCTTTCATACATTTCAATCATTCCTTCTCTCTCATATGGGGAATAATTTGAGGTGTCTTTTCCCTGCAGCAACGGGCGCGCCGTCCTTATCGTTCTTTACCCGCAAGTCTCCCACGCCGTGTATTTTGACCCTTCCAGAGACTACGAGAAAAAAGACTACACCCACATAATGAATATTCTAGATGATGCTCTCCAAGGCTTCAGCATTAGAGGTGGCCACATGCAGATCAGGAAACAAAGGAACAAGAAGATGGGTTTCGTGCATAAAACTAACTTCTCCTGCATCCATGTCCCAAAACCAAGCAAGAAGGATGGATTCTACATCGTCCATCTCATGATTCAGTTCAACACGGATCACCAAAAGCTTCGCATGAAAAGCAGAAATGATGATCATATCCACAAGTGGCTAGAATCTCATGGAGAAGCGGATTATAAACTTAGAGATGACTTCTTTCGCATCCAAAGCAACATTGCGAAGATCATCATGAAATAAGTTGTCGATGAGAAGGGGATGTTCCACCATGGCCCTATATCGCGAGCTGACGTCCGAACTCACATAGGCATGCAACGTCTAGACCTCACGCTATTCAAGAAGCTAGGGTCCATCCTCGATGATATGGAAGGATGGAACTTCTAGTTATTTATGATGCCGATGATGATGATATGTGTCGGTTGAACTTGTATACTTTTTGTAGCGATGAAACTTTGTGATGTCCACGGTCCCTGCCGAACTTGCGTAACACTACTTTGTTAGTTTGCATATGATGACCTGCGTACCTCTAGTTAATTAATTTGCATACTGTATGTTGCATCTAGTTGCTAACCCTTTTTTTTCGGTGTTGCTCTAGTATATTTTGTTGAGTATATATGATTGTACATCCTCTTCATGAACATGCATCTCTAACAGGTACCTAGGTTCTTGATGGCGAGATGGAAGTGCTATGTCGTGTACAAAGGGAAGGTTCCGGGGGTGTACAACGAGTGGCATGAGTGTTAGGCGCAAGTGAATGGGTTCTTGGGCGCCAGCCATAAAGGCTTCAAAAGCAGACAAGAAGGAGAAGCTAGTTACTTGAGGTTCACACTAGCGCGAGAGAGGACTCGTAACCGCCACCTCATGTACTGCATAGTTCCGCTCTCACTCATAGTGATAGCTCTTCTAGCGTATACCTTTGTTTAGATGGATGACATTGTAGTTGCCAGTATTCGAGACTTGCATGTATCGCTATTTTCGAGATGATGACAAGATACAACTTTGTGTTAGATGATGATTATGATGAGACTATTTTTATGTATATGTTATGATTACATGTGTGGTCTCGCAGGCATTTGTATGTGTATCATGATGACATTTGTATGTGCTAAAGATTCTTCTATAAAGCCTGTTCAAATACAAAACAAATATGCCCAAAAAAACAAAAAACCACTAAAATTAGCAATAGCGAGTGGAGAAAACTTAGCAGCAGCGCAGTAGTAGCAGTAGCGCGCACAGGAGAAGCGCGCTATAGTTTAATCTGTGGAGTGTGGCCAAGTTTAATCTCTGGAGTGTGGCCAAGTTTAATCTCTGATGAGCACGCGCTACTGTTACGTGTTAGTTGTAGCGCCTTATTAGTAGCACCGGTCCCCGCGCTACTGATACACCTAAAACCCGCACTGCTGCTAGCCTTTTCCCTAGTAGCGCGAGGGGGGACTGTTGGGCATTAATGGCGAGGTCAGAAGCAGTCGGAGCAGCGATGCCGACTCGAACAATGGCTAGACCACCATTTTGGCTGGCATTGCCCGTGGTCACCATGGACAAAGCATGCTCTGGAGTTTTTACTGAGGTAATCTCATGTCTACCGCATAGAACTTCGTAGATAGAGTGTTACTACGGTAAAGAAACGGGAAGAGACAAACTGAGCTGAGTAAACCAAGCTCCACAAGTTTGTTGTTGCAAACTTGGCCACACTACAAAGATTAAACCAGAGAGGTTAAACGGTAAATTTGATGTCTGGGAGGCTTAGGGTAGAAAGGACTACGGTCCTGGTAATTTTGAGGTCATTTGGTCCAGTATTTAGCATAGTTGTTGTACAACTGCCAAATCTGACCCAGAAATTAAATCATGAAGGAGCACTCACTAGGAGTGAGGGATTAATCTAAAACTTGTCAAAGCCTGATGATTTGGACATACCATGATGTTGTAAAAAGTTCATGCCAAATGGACTTACCAAAATGGTACTTCCTTCACAGCTATCATTTTTGTCCATAAAACTTCAGAGAAATCCTCAGGGAAAATGGCTGGATGAAATGAGCCAAAATCTTGTGGAGATAGTTTATATGGATATGAGAAGCCCTGGGTATATTTTCAGGCATAATGGTGCAAGATAAAATGCACTTTATTCACAAACTGAAAAATTGGACAGAAAACAAGAATTGCTCCTGTGATCACATAGTTCAGTGAAATGAACTGAATTTGGGTGGAGGTTAATAATTTGAGATACGTGAGAGGATGGAATTTTTTTATCCCATTTGGAAACTATATGAAGGTACTTCTTTCACAAAGTTGCATTCTGGTCAGATACTTTGAAAAATAGCACAGGGAGCTAGGTTGAATGGATTGGGCTCATATGTGGCATCCGTGCGTTATTTATCCATGTTAATCATCCTGCCAAATTGCAGCTCCATTGGAATTAGGAATAAAGCACTTCCTTTGCAAAATGTCAGAGAAGGCAGAAACTTGCATTGGATCATGTGCCAAATTTTTGAACTGATGAACATGAGATGAGGATGGAACTAGTGATTATATAGCAAGGAAAAGCTCCACAATTTATGTGGGAATTTTCCCTACTATAAAAATAATAGTTTCTTTGGAAAATGGCAGAAAGGCAATATTGGCATTAAATAGGAAAATGCAATTTTCCTTATTTAATAATGGCCAATATATTTGCCAGAGCTTGGATTAGGCATAAGTATCAACTCCACCAATTCTCATGAATTTAGGAGATGGCTAGCTCTGCCTTTGGATTTTATTCCTCACAAAAGCAAGAAAATGAATAAATCACAATTCAAAAATATTGCATGGGACATAGCAATATTTTTGCATATCCAAGGTTCAGAAAGGTAGAATGGTCTCTGGGAACAATTGGAATGATCAACAGATCAAGGAAAATGATGGCTCCTTTGTAAGCACAAAGGGCATATCCAAATTCCAAAATTTTGGAATTAGGGTTTGAGAGGGTTTGAGATGATGCCAATGAGGTCTTGCTCACTGAAAAAGACATGAGCAAGGTGTAGAAAGGTTGAAATGACACGAAATTTCAGAGTCATCCAAAAACTTTGGAGAAAGATTTTGAAGATGAGTGCCAGGAAGGAATAACAACTCAAAAATAGATAACCCAATTTTGGGGCTGTTACAACTCTTCCCCCCTTAAAAAGAATCTCGTCCTCGAGATTCCTAGGGTTACAGCACAAATGAAAGAATAACCATTTTGGGAGAAAACCTGGGGTTAATTTTTAACCCCTTTGGTCAAATTCAAACGGGATGGAGGCACCGATAATTGGTACACCCGGGAAGGGATATATGGGCAAAACAGGGTTACCTCCACGGCTAGGGGCACTCGAGATCAGACTCCTGAAAAATACTGGATGCACCCCAATGAACAGTGGTTTCACCTGTTGACACGTGGGTCCAGGGCCCACTGGCAGCCTCCTTCTTCTACCTCCAGCTTTCTACTTCTTCTTTGTCGCTGCTCTGCATGCGGTGTAGCGCAGCGCGCATCTAGCTTCTAGGGCGATGAGGACCCTAGTGTCGTAGAGCGCGGCGTGCACGGCGCTGGTGCAGCGAGCACTCACGTCGCGGGCCAGCACCTTGTCGGCACTGCTCGCGGATTGGCCTCCTGGACACCGGTGATCGAGCGACGAGCGGTTCTCCTGGACCTCGCTCACCGTACATCGGGGTTGGGCTATAAAAACGGCAGCGCGGCTCTCCTCCAAGCACAAATGCAATGCCGCTCTACTACCTCTTTGGTTTGTACAAGATTGAGCCGAGCTCCTTCGGCGAAGAAATGTTCTTGGCGGCGCTGCGACCTGTTCCTCGCGGCGCTGCTGGGAATGCTCATCGGCTTGTTGTAACACCCACGATGCGGCTATATCTCGCACGTGTCGAAGCACTACTTAGAGGCATAACCGCATTGTAAGCAATGTCGCAAGTGAGATAATCTTCAAACAACCCATGTAATGAATAAGGAAAAGAGGTACATAGTTGGCTTACACTCGCCACGTCACACGATAGCATAAATATCATTACATTCATCTAGATACAATCAAGGTCCGACTACGGAACCAAAATAAAGAACAACCCCAAATGCAACAAAGTCCCCGATCGCCCCAACTGGGCACCACTACTGACCGTCTAGAAAGGAAACGTAGTATCGTCCTGAGTCCTAATCGAACTCCCACTTGAGCTCACTTGAATCTCCTGGAGCGGTATCATCGGTCCCTGCATCTGGTTTTGGAAGTAATCTGTGAGTCACGGGGACTCAGCAATCTCACACCCTCGCGATCAAGAATATTTAAGCTTATAGGAAGGGTAAAGGGTATGAGGTGAAGCTGCAGCAAGCACTAGCATATATGGGGGCTAACCTACGCAAATGAGAGCGAGAAGAGAAGGCAAAGGCACGGTCAAGAAACTATGATCAAGAAGTGATTCTAGAACAACCTACATTCAAGCATAACACGAGGTCGTGTTCTCTTCCCGGACTCCGCCGAAAAGAGACCATCACGGCCACACTGAGTTGATTCATTTTAATTGAGTTAAGTTTCAGGTTATCTACAACCGGACGTTAACAAATTCCCATCTGCCCATAACCGCGTGCACGATTTTCGAAAGTTCAAATCCCTGCAGGGGTGTCCCAACTTAGCCCATCACAAGCTCTCATGGTCAACGAAGGATATTCCTTCTCCCAAGACAATCCGATCAGACTCGGAATCCCGGTTACAAAACATCTCGACAATGGTAAAACTAATCCAGCAAAGCCACCCGAATGTGCCGACAAATCCCGATAGGAGCTGCACATATCTCGTTCTCAGGGCACAACGGATGAGACTAGCTAGGAGTAAAACCAACCCTCAAGTTTCCCCGAGGTGGCCCCGCAGGCAGCTCAGTTTGGACCAACACTCAGAGGGGCACTAGCCCGGGGGATTAAAATAAAGATGTCCCTTGAGTCCGCGAAACCCAAGGGAAAAGAGGCTAGGTGGCGAATGGTAAAACCAAGGTTGGACATTGCTGGAAGAGTTTTATTCAAGGCGAACTATCAAGGGGTTCCCATTATAACCCAACCGTGTAAGGAACGCAAAATCAAGGAACATAACACCAGTATGACGGAAACTATGGCGGCAAGAGTGGAACAAATCACCAGGCATAAGGCCGAGCCTTCCGCCCTTTACCAAGTATATAGGTGCATTAAAGTAGAAAAGATATAATAATGATATCCCAACAATAAACATGTTCCAACAAGGAACAAACTCCAATCTTCACCTGCAACTAGCAACGCTATAAGAGGGGCTGAGCAAAGGGGTAAAATAGCCAAACAACGGTTTGCTAGGGCAAGGAGGGTTAGAGGTTTGACATGGCAATATGGGAGGCATGATAAGCAAGTGGTAGGTATCGTAGCATAGGCATAGCAAAAGAGCGAGCATCTAGCAAGCAAAGATAGAAGTGATTTTGAGGGTATGGTCATCTTGCCTGCAAAGTTCTCCAAGTTGACGTTAGCTTAATCCTCGTAAGCATACTCAACAGGTTCCTCGATCATGTACTCGTCTCCTGGCTCTACCAAAAAGCAAGAATACAATCAAAGGGAGACACAATCAACCACGTACAATGCATAAGCAACATGATGCAAAACATGGCATGATATGCGGGATGCGATATGCGATGCATATGCATGTTTTGGAAAGGAAAGATTGAACTTGGCCTAAACCTGGAAAACCAAGAGTGCCACTGGAAAGATAAGTTGATTTCGGTCGAAATCGATATAAAGATCATCGGAATCGGATGCACGGTTGGCAAATGACAAGCAATACAAATATGGCACCGATCTGCGATAAACAGCACGAGGCCATCTAAATGCATCAAGAACAACAAGCTAATGCACTCTAACATAGCAACAAAATACATGGCAGGGATCCACTCAAGATTCTTGACAAAACATGAACACTGAGCTACGGCTAATTCACTCAATAGCAGGTTCAAACAAGCATGGCAAAAGAGCAAAAGATATCAGGTTACAGACTTAGTGAAAATAACATGTCAGGAATTTAACATCCGGAAGCAATGTTTAGAGCAATATAACAACATGCTACAGGAACATATCATGGCAAAGCAAAACATGGCATCAAGCTACTCAAAGCATACAACAAAAGTCCCTTACTGACCATAAGCCAAAAGGGATCAGAAAATACAATGGGAACCATGTGAACATAACAATTATCGTTAACAGATTTAGACTTAGTAGAAAACTAGAACATGGCAAAACAGATATCAAGTAGGCATGTTTACGAGCTCGATGCACTGACGACAAGGCATTGCATGACAAGCTAAGCATACACCCAGAAAGTAGACATGGCATAGAAGCTAAACATGGCAAGAACAACAACATAGCATGCATGGATCAACTACAACAACCTCGGCAACAATGCTTAACACGTAAACATTCTGCCAGGAACATTTTATAGCAAAAGTAGAGTTCGATTGAGTCAAGCTAGGGTGCTCCATAATTGCAAACAAAGACATGGATGGATAGAGCACCACAATTTCTACAAAACATCCTTACTGATCATGCTCAAAAGAGGCATGGATCACTCGGTAGCAAAATGATTACATGGCATAAAAATATTAGCAGGGCAAAGACTTAGAAGATTTGTAAGTCCTTGAAATCAGCAACATTACGAGAGCTACTTTGCATGCTTGTGCTAGTCACCAAAGAGATCACAAAAAATACATGGCATACACCCCTATAAAGTTGGAATGGCATACTTCAAAACTCATGTAGAGCTCAAGTTCATAGGAGGCACACATCAATCATGGCAAAAATGACAAAAGTGCATTTGCTGATAAGAATCTGAAACTAATATAAACAAGCACTCTTCCAACATCATTTAGAGCATCAAGATGAGCTCAAATGAACATGGTGCAATGGGATGAAATGAAGTACTCATCGAGACGAACAATTTGGTATGCTACACGCCCAAAATGAAGCCACAGTTGTGGAGATACGAGGCGATGAAATATGCAAAAATTATCTGAGACTTGGGGGGAAACAACCTCTCCAGATCTAGGGTTCGTTCGGCACGCGAACCGAGGCAACTCCGGCGAGGTGGTTAGGCGCGGGGAAGACCGGAGGAGGCGGATCCGGGGCGGGCCACCGACGAGGAGGCGCCGGACGGCGGCGGAGATCGGCACCGGTGCGGTGAGGGCGACGGTGGAGACCGAGTGGCGCGGCTGCTGGCCGGCGACGAGCACCGGCGAGAGAGCGGGTGAACGGGGCGGCGGAGGCGGCGATCGGGCGGCGGAGATGCGGTCGCGGGCGGCGGACGGCGCGTCGGAGGCGGTGGAGGAGCGCGGCCCGGAGCGGCGAGGCGCGGGCCGGTCGCGGGCCTGGCAGCGGTGCGGCGGCCAGGGGACAGGTGGCGGGTGGCGACTGGTGCGGCGGTTAACAAAGGGGGCCAGAGGTCCAGAGGGAAGAGGACGGCGAGGGGGAACTGTTGGGCATTAATGGCGGGGTCAGAGGTGGTCGGAGCAGCGATGCCGACTCAAACAGTGGCTAGACCACCATTTTGGCTGGCATTGCCTGTGGTCACCATGGACAAAGCACGCTCTAGAGTTTTTACTGAGGTATTCTCATGTCTACCACGTAGTACTTCGTAGATAGAGTGTTACTACGGTAAAGAAACGGGCAAAGAAAAACTAAGCTGAGTAAACCAAGCTCCACAAGTTTGCTTTTGCAAACTTGGGCACACTCCATAGATTAAATCATAGAGGTTAAATGGTAAATTTGATGTCTGGGAGGCTTAGGGTAGAAAGGACTATGGTCCTGGTAATTTTGAGGTCATTTGGTCAAGTATTTAGCATAGTTGCTTTACAACTACCAAATCTGACCCAGAAATTAAATAATGAAGGAGAACTCACTAAGAGTGAGGGATTAAGCTAAAACTTGTCAAAGCCTGATGATTTGGACATACCATGATGCTGTAAAAAGTTCATACCAAATGGACTTACCAAAATGGTACTTCCTTCACAGCTATCATTTCTGTCCATAAACTTCAGAGAAATCCTCAGGGCAATTGGCTAGATGAAATGAGCCAAAATCTTGTGGAGATAGGTTATATGGATATGAGAAGCCCTGGGAATATTTTCAGCCATAATGGAGCAAGATAAAATGCACTTGCTTCACAAACTGAAAAATTGGACAGAAACCAAGAATTGCTCCTGTGATCACATAGTTCAGTGAAATGAACTGAATTTTGGCGGAGGCTAATGATTGGAGATACGTGAGAGGATGGAAAAGTTTCATCCCATTTGGAAACACTATGAAGGTACTTCCTTCACAAAGTTGCATTCTGGTCAGAAACTTTGAAAAATAGCAGAGGGAGCTAGGATGAATGGATTGGGCTTATATTTGGCATCCATGGGTTATTTATACATGTGAATCATCCTGCCAAATTTAAGCTCCATTCGAATTAGGAATAAAGCACTTCCTTTGCAAAATTGCAGAGAAGGCAGAAACTTGCATCGGATCATGTGCCAAATTTTTTAACTGAGGAACATGAGATGAGGATGGAACTAGTGATTATATAGCAAGGAAAAGCTCCACAATTTATGTGGGAATTTTACCTGCTATAAAAATAGTAGTTCCTTTGGAAAATGGCAGAAATGCAATATTGGCATTAAATAGGAAAAGGCAATTTTCCTTATTTAATTATGACCAATATATTTGCCAGAGCTTGGATTAGGCATAAGTATCAACTCCACCAATTCTCATGAATTTAGGAGATGGCTAGCTATGCCTTTGGGTTTTATTCCTTAGAAAAGCAAGAAAAGGAATAGATCACAATTGAAATATATTGCAGGGGACCTAGCAATATTTTTGCATATCCAAGGTTCAGAAAGGTAGAATGGTCTCTGGGAACAATTGGAATGATCAACAGATCAAGGAAAATGATGGCTCCTTTGTAATTAGGGTTTGAGAGGGTTTGAGATGATGCAAATGAGGTCTTGCTCACTGAAAAAGACATGAGCAAGGTGTTGAAAGGTTGAAATGACAAGAAATCTCAGAGTCATCCAACAAACTTAGGAGAAATATTTTGAAGATGAGTGTCAGGAAGGAATAACAACACAAAAATTGATAACCCAATTTTGGGGCTGTTACAATCGGGGCCGGCTGCTCCCCTCAAGCCCCATGGACAAAGAGCCGCCTTCTCAGGGCCGGCTGGTCCAGGCGGCCGGCTGCCAGAGGGCGGTGGACCTCAGAAGAAAGCATTGAGACGGGGCGACTCCTGGCTGGCGGCCGCCAGAGAGGCCGGCTCCTAGCAGGCGACCCCTCATGCCCTCAAAGTTTGCACTACATTATGACGACAAGACGGGCATGGCAATAGTACAGCCCGCCACCGCCGAATCTAGGGCAAAGCGTGGACACAGTGCAGCGTACTGGGCGGACATCCCTGTCCGACACGGCACTGTTGCCACGCAGTCCGTGACATCACTCATGGCAGGGACGACCATGCTCCCATTATGAGCTGTCCCGCAGGCGGCGGGCCCTACCTGCCCGTGAGATGCCAGAAGGCGGCGAACTCCGACCAGTCGGCGCGAGGGGAGGACGACTCCCAGCAGCAGCCCTCCCCTTCGCTCAAAGTCTGTGCACCATTAATCAAAAGAGACGGGGAGTGGCTACAGTAAATGCCCGCCAGGCGGCGGTACTATTGCAACGCCTTCCCTGACAAAGCACACATCATCAGTGGCATCGCCACAGTGCTAAGCGGCCGACAGGACCCACAAGCGGTGGGCACAGACTGTCGGTGAATTACGAGACAGCCGGCGGGGCCCACCAGGCGGCGGGCCCCAGTGGCCGGCGGAGAAGCCGGTGACCATAGACACTGACGGCCGAGACCGACACCCGGCTGGATTACCAATGTACCCCTAGGGGGTAGGCCTATATAAACCCCCCAGGGCACCCATGCAAAGGGTTCAGATCTTAGACCACACACACACACATAGAGAGAGAGAGGAAGCTAGGGCTAGCCTGGTTCTTCTTCCTCCTCTCGAGAAACAGCTCAAGGAGCAAGCTTGTAGCCACAATTGTTGCTTGAGTGATCATGCGGAGACCCCGTAGAGCAGGACTAGGGGTGTTATCTCCTAGGAGAGCCCTGAACCTGGGTAAAGTTCACCGGCGTACGTGTCTACGCCTCATCCCATTTCCTGGCACCGGTGACGTCTAACTATCCCCCACCATGATAAGCCATCCTTTGGCATATGTCGCACGACACTCCCGACATTTGGCGCCCACCGTGGGACCTGGTGCACCGTCGTCCGGAGATCTGTTCTGGACGGAAACCTTGCTCCTCCCTATCGAGCGCAGCCAGCCCCGCATGCCTGATGACGTTTGCGCTAACGCGTTGCATGGCGCAGAAGTCGCTTGCGCGAAGGCCAGCCTCGACGATCTTGTTGGCGAGATCCGCCTCTCCGACGAGCCCGCACTCGACGCTGGAGCACCCAGCTCCGAGAGCTGCTTCATCGACCTCCTCGGCAATCTCCACATCGCCAACTAGCCCGCCACTGACCTAGAGTCGGTTGGCTCCACCGACCCGATGCTTGTCGACACTGACACAACCTCCTTCGACTCCTTCCTCGCCAACATGGTGGTCATCGACGACCCGCTCCCTCGCGTGGAGAGCGGCGGCAGCACTGTCACGGAGGTGCTTGTCATCAGCCACGATGGAGCCTCCGGAGAGCCGGCCAGGACCCATTGCAGGCGGCAATGTGGGACCTATCCAAGCCCATTGCGGCAGATGACAACGCCGAGACGTTGGAGGCCCGCCGCGTCTCGCTCGTTGAGAATGCCACGAGGTTGGCAACCAGCCGCGTGGGCACGGTCCGACTGCGAGGCCGTGCCATTGCCAGCATGCTTGGGGTAGACCGCCCTGTCTATGCCACGCCCATGGAGAACATACGTGCTTCCCAGGTGGCAATAAATGAGCTGGACCACCTAGAGGGCGATGAGCGTCGCTACATGACGAAGCGTGTTCAGTAGCTTATCGACACGGTTGTCGCGTAGCAAGAAGCCGGCTGCCATGCAGAAGAGGCCGTCCAACGGGTTGAGAACCCGCCCCTTCGCCAAGAGCATGGTGTGGCCTCCCCGACACCAACATACGGCATCCGCAATAGACGAGACAAGGAGCCGGCTGCCAGCCGCAGCCGAACGCGCGTCACTATCGAGCATGGCCAATATGGCCGCCCACGAGCAGTGGAACAATGGGACGACTATCCGCCTCCTCGAAGGGAGAGGCGCGCTTCGCCGCCGCCTGTTGACCACCCGACACTTGGCGACTGTATAGGCCGCCGAGAAGGAGTCAGAGAGAATGACGCCCGCCACCGGATCGACCGCCTGGCGCGATCGCTGGCGCTAGAAGAAGAAGACACGATGGGCCTGCCTTGTTTCGGCCCCCGCATTCGCGACGAGCCCTTCCCCAAAGGGTTCTCTCTCCCAAGAGACACGCCCAAGTACAACGGCTCCGTGAAGCTGGAGGATTAGCTGGTTGACTACTCCACAACCGTCAGCATAGCGAACGGTAACAAGCGCGTTGCTGTGAAGTATGTTCCGCTCATGCTCCAAGGCACGCCCCAGACGTGGCTGAACAGCCTCAAGCCCTACAGTGTCAACAGCTGGGTGGATTTCACCGAAGTGTTCATCTGCAACCTCACTAGCACCTACAAATAGCTGCCCAAGCCCCGCCAGCTCTCCTGTGTGTTCAAGGCCCGGATGAGTCCACCCGCGACTACCTGACGCGGCGGGCTGAACTACGCAACTTCTGTGAAGGGGTGCATGAGGTACAACCCATAGAGTACTTCACTGCCGGGTGCTGAGAGGGCGCCTTGCTCAAGCATCGACTACTCTACGACGAGCCCACTACACTCGACGAACTGCTGATCATAGCAGACAAGTACGCCACTATCGACTCCTCCATGAAGTCGGAGCTCCGAGTGGACGCTTCTGGAAAGGTGCTCCCTCCGGCTCCTAGGACGCCGGCTTCTCACAACAGTCGGCGGCAGCAGCCGAACGGCAACAAACGCAAGGCCCCGCAGCCGGTTTCCACCAGCCGGCAGGTGGAGACAGTCGAGGACCAGCAACCTGAAGGACAACCCGGCCCCAAGCGCTAGAAGGGTGGCAAGCCTGCTTGGCTACCCACCTTCTCCTACGAGCAGACCCTTGATGCTCCCTTCAAGTTCCACAGCGGTGCGAAGCCGTCCAATCACACCACCCGGAGGTGCCACTTGCTCATCTGAATCTCTAAGGGCGAGGAACTACTGCCCCCTCTTCCTGCTCGCCCGCCGCCGCCTCTTCCCTAGCAGCCGTCGGCCCGTCCAGTAGTCGGTGTCGTTCAGGATGATTACCCCGAAGAACACGGAGCCTACATCGTCTTCACCAGTGTGGCTGGCGACCGGCGCAGCCGGCATTAGCAACACCGAGAGCTGAACGACGTTGCTTCAAGTGCCCTAGAATTCATGCACTGGTCCGAGAAGCCAATCAGTAGGAGCCGAGCCGACCACCCGGAGGTGATGCGCTATCTGGGTTCCTATGCTCTGCTGCTGGATGCCACCCTTGCAACGAAGAGGCGAGCTGCTCACTTCTCCCAAATTCTGATAGATGGCGGCAGCAGCATCAACATCCTTTACCGCGATACCATGGAGAAGTTATGAATCAAAGAGAGGCAGCTCCATCCCAATCGGACCGTTTTCCATGGAATTATGCCCGGCCTTTTCCTGCTCACCAATCGACAAGATCAAGATAGATGTCATCTTCGGAGACAAAGGTCACTTCCGCCATGAGGCGATTTGGTTTGAGGTGGTGGACCTCCAGAGCCCTTATCATGTACTTCTAGGCCGGCCGGCTCTAGCCAAGTACATGGCGGTGCCACACTATGCCTACCTCAAGATGAAAACGTAGGGAACCAAGGGCATTGTCATGATATCTGGAGACTATGAAAAATCAGCCGAATGCGCTGTAGCTAGCAGCCGGCTGGCCGAATCCCTTGTGATCGCTGCTGAGAAGAAGCTCCCAGGTGGTGGCCATGGCCAGCAAGCATCCGGACATGTGACTAGAGCCCAAAGAGTCAGAGACTCAGGGCTCCTTCCAGCCGGCCAAAGAGACAAAGAAGATTCCCATGGACCCAGAGCACCTGCAAAGGCACACTATCATAGGGGCCAATCTAGACAGCAAATAGGAAAGCGAGCTCATCGATTTCCTCCATGAGAATCGGGACATCTTCGCATGGTGATAGAGGCGAAGGAATCCCGATGTTTCGATGTGATGGTGGCTATCGTTTTCTGTGGGAGTCGACCTTGATGATCCGACTACGAACGTGCGAGACATCACGCCTTAGCAATCACTAAACCAACTTCCAAGGGGTTATTGACCACATCGGAGCATGATCAACCTGACCACAAGGGTCTGCTTCCTGCGAGCAAACGAAGAACAAGCAAGAAACTGAGATTGCAATCTGGATATTGCGAATATAAGATGAAAGCTTTATTGATGCAACTATGCCGCCATGGTCTGGTCGTTGAACACAAACGAAGTACGCGAAGTTGCAGCTATGCTGAACTTTTAATCTAAACAAACCCAAAGTCTAAATGATGCCGTAAGGGCTGTATATATGGACGGGAGAGGGGGGAATTTCGTGGCCCTTGGAGGAGGGGTCCGAAACCAACCCTAACTCTTGTTTCCCCACACATACGGACTCTAAAACAGCCTATAAACAAGTATTTCGAAATTACATGGGCCTGGCCCAAAAATAAGGTGACGCGGCACCTAGGATAGCCTCTGGACAAAATTTATGAAGTGGCATCTTGTATATTTTTTCCAAGGCTTCATGCACTCATTATGGTGGCTTCAAAGTCCTGGAATCATCACTTGTAACTCCGTTCTTGTTGCCCTTGCGCACGCCATCATCTCCATGCTTGAACTTGCTCCAAGGTTCTTCTGTCTTGTCCAAGCTAGGCCCTTCATTTGTAAGGAAAACAAATGTATCCAATTTAGGAAGCATCATATTCTCATGAACATTAGAATCATTACCAAGAAATGAAAGTACCTGGTAATTTAATTGGCGTGCGCGAGCTCTAATAATTGGTCCAGTATGTATAGCAGCTAGGGATGTGGGTGTAACAATGATATTAATGTCCTCATCATCCTCCCCTTCTTGAAACGAAGTCCTCGTCGACGGAAGCTCATCTTCCTCACCCAAATAAGGCTTCAAATCTACAATGTTAAAAGTGGGACTAACCCCAAAATCTGCAGGCAGCTCAAGTTTATATGCATTATCATCTATTTTCTCTAATCGACGAGGGACTCGATCGAGAGATCCTCTCCCGTTCCCGATCGACGAGTCTGACACGAGAAGGTGGCCTCGATCCGATGTGGATCGAGCGCTACAGAAGGCTCGGGCGCGCTGGTGGTCATCGGATCCCCATCTGGCGGCCACAGATGGATGGGTGGGAGGCTGGATCTGGGCTGGATTCAGTTGGTGGTGGAGGAAAAACGAGGAGAGGGTTGGTCCGGTGGCGGTGAAGGGACAGATCCCCTAGGGATTAGGGTTTGAATAGAGTTTGGTTCGGTGAATAAATAGCAGGTGGACTAGGCTTAGGGGCTATTCGGTCCATCTGATCGTAATCGGACAATCCCGGATAATTAGGTTAGGGGGCCCAATTAACAAAATGGAGACGTTTTGTAGATGTTTGGGGATGATCTGGACACAACGGTGGAGACAGTCCGGGTCGGGTTCGGGGCATCTTTCGGACGCGCGCGCGAGGAGGGCCGCGGTGTGACGAGAGAGGTTAGGTTGGGCTTGGTGGTAGGCAGTGGACTGTGTAGAAGGTCTCAAGTTGAGAGAAGAGAAAAGAGAGAGAGAGGCCCGGCGACTATTACCGGAGACCGAAAACGTCTGACGTTAGACCGGCTATACTGCCGCTATAGTTAACAGTAGGGCTATCAAACAGCCTCTGAATGCGATGAAACTTGACAGGCGGTCTATCTACACTAAAATAAGACCGCACGCCAACTTTCAACTCATTCCAAGAACATTTTCCGGCCACTTATAAAATAATAATTCGGACGTGCTGCGGGCGCGTGCAAGTGTGTCTGGGCTCAGAACGGACCACGGATGGAACTGGGGGAACCCGGACGGATGCAAGTTTTGAAAACATGATGATGCAATGCACAAGATGACATGACAAGATGCAACATGCAAGTGAAAGACAAGGCAATGACAGCGAATAACTGGAAGACACCTGGCACAATGGTCTCGGGGCGTCACAATACGCTCTGCAGAGGTTTGCACACTTTTCCCCACAAGACTCGATCTCCTCCGTTGGATTTCTCGCACTACATGGTGTTTGAGAAATGGATGACCGAGACATAGTCTTTCAGAAGCACTAGCACCTTATGATGGGTAGACCGTACCACCTACATCTGCTAGTCTACCACTCTAAGAGTTCGCACGACTTAGTCAACTATGCTAGAGCCCATAATAGCTTGTGGCTGCACACAGAAGTTTCTAGCATGAATAATCTCATGATCCCTTTGAGCCTGGGTGGCGGTCCAAAAGAAAACAGGCAAATCCTGGAATACCCAGGTGCCTCAATCCACCCATATGTGTGTTTAAGTTGCCACCTTAAATAAACCATGAATTAACAATCTCACATCTGTCATGGATACACTCACCCAATCCACGTCTACTAGCATAGCATAGCAACAGTAAGTAAACATAGAGTAACTCCCAAAGGTTAGAAAATAAACAGGTAATAGGTGCTACCTCAACTACTTCCCAAACCCACAATTTAATTAGATCCTAGAACATGCAGTGTGTGAGGATTGATCTAATGCAATAAAAGTGGGTAGTAGGAGGTATGATCAAGTGTTACTTGCCTTGCTGATGATCCGGGAAACCTAGCGATTCGAAGTAACAAGCGGCGCACTCCGGGTACTCTATCGCAAACAAACAAGCATACAATAAGTACTTGACTAATGCACAGGTAAAACTCAAATAAGAGATCTAACCAGAAAGTTCAACTTAAGAACTCCGGTTGGCAAAAAGAATCAAACCGAACGAAGCAAAGAAAGGCAAACGGCAAAAGAAACAGGATTCGTTTACTATTCTGGATCTAAGGCAATTTTTACAGTGGCAAAAACTTGTTTAAGTTGGTTAAACGGAAAGAGGGTTTCGAGACGAAACTCCAGGCGCTTGAATCGCCTGATTCCGATAAACGAGCGAGAAGATATACTGAAACGAAAATCGGATCAGAAATCGCGATCAGAAAAATCGCGGATTTAATCCGAGAGAAAGAAAAACGACGAACGTTCGTTAAAACAAACGAAGGACGAACGCTCACTATTTAAATAAACCGGAAAAGCGATCTATTTAAAAAACCGAAACTAAAAAAACGACAAAACCATCGGAAAACCGAACGGTTTTAAAAAACGGCGGCGGGATCGAGGTAAACCTCGGGCGGCGGGTCCGGCGGTGTCTCCGGCGACGGCGGCGGTAGGTGGTGGCGGCGGCGGCTCTGGTGATGGTGGCGGCGGCGGTGGCTCTGGCGCGGCGGGCGGTGGCGCGGGGCGGCGGGCAGCGCGGCAAGGCGGTGGCGGCGGCGGCGGCGAAGGCAGCAACGACGCGGGCTAGGGCGGCGCGGGGCTAGGGTTTGGGGGCTTCAGGCTAGGCCTCCCTGGCTTTTAAAGCCGGACGGGCCTTAGTGTCCGGGTCGGACACAGCCCGTAGGTCGGTTGCACGTTTTTTATTATAAATAGTTACGCTTAGAAAAAAACAAAAGGACTACTAAAGGGACTCCAAAAATCCCAAAATAAATTTTCCCCGGCTTCTAAAATCAAGCCGCATAGGATGAACATTTATTTGGGGCCTAAATGCAATTTTGAAAAATGCACATTTTCCTAAATTCAAATAAAATAGCAAATAAAACCCAATAAAATCTTATTTGATTTTTTTATTAAATCCTCAATATTTCTTTATTTTGGGAAAGTCATTTTATTCCCTCTCTCATAATTTTTGTAATAGAAATAATTGAAGATAAAATAAATAAAATCAAATGATCCTATTTTCAAAATTTGAGACAACTCAAATATGAAAATAACGAAATCCCCAACTCTCTCCGAGGGTCCTTGAGTTGCGTGATATTTCTAGGATCAACCAAAATGCAATAATTATGGTATCCAATGATGATCTAGTGTATAACATTCCAAATTGAAAATTTGGGATGTTACAAACCTACCCCCCTTAAGATGAATCTCGCCCTCGAGATTCGGGTTGGCTAGAAAATAGGTGAGGGTGGTCTTTCAGCAAATCTTCCACTCTTCTCAGGTGGCTTCATCCTCCGTGTGGTGGCTCCATTGAACCTTGCAAAACTTGATAACCTTGCTGCGGGTGACTCGACTGGCATATTCTAGAATCTTAACTAGTTTCTCCTCATAGGTCAATCACTGTCCAACTGAATTGCTTCCAGTGGTACTGTATCCCTCAGCGGTATGTCAGCCATTTCTGCGTGGCACTTCTTCAACTGGGATACATGAAACACGTCGTGAACTCCTGACAATCCTTTGGGTAATTCCAACTTGTAGGCTACTTCTCCCATATGCTCCAAAACTTTGTATGGTCCTACAAAACGTGGCGCTAGTTTTCCCTTAACTCCAAAGCGCTTAACTCCTCGAAGTGGAGATACTCGAAGATAAACTCGGTCTCCTAATTTGTAAACTGTATCCTTGCATTTAGAATCTGCATAACTCTTTTGCCTGGACTAAGCTACCTTCAGCCTATCGCGAATCAATTTCACTTTCTGTTCAGACTCCTTTATCAAATCCGGTCCAAACAACTGGCGATCTCCAACTTCATCCCAAGACAATGGGGTCCTGCACCTCCTTCCATACAAGGCTTCGAAAGGGGCCATCTTCAAACTGGTTTGGTAGCTGTTGTTGTAAGAGAACTCGGCATATGGCAAATTCTCATCCCAACTAGATCCATAATCTAGCGCACAAGCTCTTGGCACTCCTCCAAAATATGATTGACTCTCTTGGTCTGTCCATCTGTCTGCGGGTGGAAAGCTATGCTAAACTCCAGTCTGGTTCCCAAAGTCTCATGCAACTGATTCCAGAACTTTGAGGTAAACTAGGTTCCTCTATCTGATACAATGCTCCTTGGAACTCCATGCAGACATACGATCCTGGTCATGTATATCTTTGCCAACTTTGCACTGGTATAGTTAGTCTTCACTGTTATGAAATGAGCTACCTTTGTCAAACGATCGACTACAACCCATATCGAGTCATAGCCTGAACGTGTTTTGGGCAACCGTGTAATAAAATCCATGTCTAGCTTATCCCACTTCCATTCGCGTATCGGCAATGGTTGTAGCAATCCTGCTGGCTTCTGATGCTCTGCCTTCACTCTCTGACATACATCACAAACTGCTACATATTCAGCAATATCCTTCTTCATTCCGGTCCACCAGAAAATATCCTTCAAATCCAAATACATCTTGGTATTTCCTGGGTGAATCGAGTATGGTGAGTCATGGGCCTCTTGCAGAATTAGCTTCCTAATCTCCGGATCATTTGGTACATAGACACGGTCTTCAAACCATAAGGTATCGTGCTCATCCTCATGAAATCCCTTAGCTTTTCCTTTGCTCATTTTCTCCTTAATAGAAGCAATTTCCTTGTCAGTCCTTTGAGCTTTTCTGATCTTATCCATCAAAGTAGACTGAATCTCCAATGCTGCTACATAGCCTCTTGGAACTATTTCCAAACATAGCTCTCGTAGATTTTCGGCTAACTCCCCTGGTAAATCTCCCGTCATTAGGGTGTTTACATGGCTCTTACGGCTTAATGCATCAGCTATTACGTTAGCCTTTCCGGGGTGATAATGCAATTTCATATCATAATCCTTGATGAGCTCCAACCATCTCCTTTGTCTGAGGTTCAACTCCTTTTGTGTGAAAATATACTTCAAACTCTTGTGATCTGTGTACACCTCGCAATGGTTTCCAATCAGAAAATGTCTCCAAGTCTTCAATGCATGCACTACGGCTGCTAACTCCAAATAATGCGTAGCATAATTTAACTCATGAGGCTTAAGTTGTCGTGAGGCCTATGAAACAACTCTGCCTTCCTGCATAAGCACTGCTGCAAGTCCTCGACGTGAAGCGTCGCAATACACCTCATAATCCTTTGTCTGATCCGGTAAAATCAACACGGGTGAAGTAACCAAACGTTTCTTAAACTCCTGAAAACTAGCCTCACATTCCTCCGTCCATATGAACTTGGTATCCTTCTTCAGCAACTCCGTCATAGGCTTCGCAATCTTTGAGAAGTTCTCAATAAACCTCCGGTAGTATCCTGCGAGTCCAAGAAAACTCTGGATCTCTCCCACGGTGGTTGGTGCTTCCCACCTGGTCACGGTATCAACTTTAGTGGGATCTACTACTATACCTTCTCCGGATATAACGTGTCCAAGAAATCGAACTTCCTTCAACCAAAACTCACATTTGCTAAACTTGGCATATATATAATTGATGTTCTCTGAGCTTTCCAAGAACCAAACGCAAATGCTCCTTATGCTCCTCTTCATTCTTCGAGTGAACCAGGATATCATCAATGAACACTACGACGAACTTATCCAAGAACTCCATAAACACTTTGTCCATCATGTTCATAAAATATGCAGGTGCGTTAGTCAGACCAAATGACATAACGGTATACTCGTACAACCCATACCTGGTGGCAAAAGCCGTCTTGGATATATCCTGTTCCCGAATCTTCAACTGGTGGTATCCTGATCGCAGATCGATCTTGGAAAATACCTTAGCTCCTTGCAATCGATCAAACAGATCATTGATCATCGGTAGTGGATACTTGTTCTTGATGGTTACTTCATTTAATCCTCGATAATCGACAACCATCCTTAACGATCCATCCTTCTTCTCTACCAGAAGTACTGGCGATCCCCAAGGTGATAAACTTGGGCGAATATATCCTTTATCCAGTAACTCCTTAATCTGCTTCTTAATTTCCACCAAATCCTTTGCAGGCATCCTATATGGTCTCTATGATATTGGCCCTGTGCCTGGCAAAAGCTCAATCAAAAACTCAATATCTCTATCCGGTGGAATGCCTGGAAACTCTTCTGGAAATACTTCGGGGAAATCCTTCACTACTGGTACTTCCTCCTGCACAACTCCGGTTAAACAATTTACTTGAGTCCTCTTTGGCACATGTCGGGATACATACTTGATCCTTCTCCCTTATGGGGTGGTAAGTAAAATTGACTTACTGGCACATTCAATATTCCCTTCATACTTTGACAACCAATCCATGCCTAATATCACATCCAATCCTTGGGATTCCAACACTATTAGGTCTGAGGGAAAAACATAGTTACCAATTCTTAATGGTAACCGATCACACCATAGACTAGCCATATATTCTGCTCCGGGCAAAGTTACTAACATGGGTGACCTAAGGGCTTGGGTTGGCAGTTTATACTTATCCACAAATCCCCTTGAGATGTATGAATGCGATGCACCAGTATCGAAAAGAACGAGTGCAGTAAATGACTTAACCAAAAACTTACCGATTACTGCATCTGGCTGCTCTTCAACCTCCTCCACGTTAACGTGGTTCACTTGTCCCCTGTTGAAAGGGTTCGGCTTCTTCCCAGAGCTTCCATTGCCATTTCCATTCTGGGATTCAGGACATTCATTGGCATAATGTCCGGTCTTCTGGCACTTAAAACAAGTGACTTGGCTCAGGTCTTTCTTGGCTGGGGTTGATGGGTTGGTGCGGTTCTGGCCATTGCTTCTTCCATTCCCATTACCATTCCTGGGGCCATTGTGATTGTGTGAGCTTCCTACTCCATGGGTATGCTGAAAATGTCCTCCTGGCCTAGGGGTAAATCGTGGCTTCTGCTGAGCTCCTGAATTGTACTTTCCTTGTGCATACTTCCTCTTGCGATTCTCAATTTGCTGCTGTTTCCCTTCAATAATAAGAGCACGATCTACCAACTCCTGGTAGTTGTTGAAGGTTGCTACCATCAACTGCATGCTCAACTCATCATTCATTCCTTCTAGAAACTTCTCCTGCTTTGCTGCATCCATAGCAACGTCATCTGGGGCATAACGTGCTAATTTACTAAAGTCCTCCACATACTGGCCAACTATCCGTCCTCCTTGGCGCAAGTTACGAAACTCTCGCTTCTTCATGGCCATAGCTCCTGCTGAGACATGGGCAGTATGAAAAGCCTGCTGAAACTGGTCCCATGTGATAGTATCGACAAGGAAAGTGGCTGTGAAATTTTCCCACCATGAGGCTGCGGGTCCTTCAAGCTGATGTGCGGCAAACTTCACCTTCTCCGCATCCGTGCATCCTGCTGTGGTCAACTCTCTAGTTGTCTTGCGGAGCCAATCATCTGCTACTATCGGCTCGGTGCTACTGGAAAACACCGACGGATTCAACCTAAGAAAATGGGCTAAGTGATCAACGGGTGGTGGTGGTGGTGGGTTGTTGTTGTTGTTGTTCCCTTGGTTCTGATTCTAGACTAGTAACTGCATCAATGTGTTCTGCTGCTGGATCAACTGAGTGAGCTCCGATGGAAAGGTAAATCCGGGGTCACGTCTCAGAGGCATCTGAGGGTTTAGAAAAGATGAGATTTAAGAATAGAGGGGGTCTAAAGAGAAAACACTACCCATATGCACATGAGGCAAAAGCAAACAATTCACATCATTCAATCAATCAAACAAGGGCATACAATCGATCTAACTATCGCAAAAGTGCTCGGACTACTATATTTACATGGTGGACTACTACTACTGTTGGGGTGGTCTACTAGAAATATTCTTCAGTTGCAGACTCCATGATATCTGCTCCAGCTTCATCAACATAGTCATCATCGCTGTCATCTGGATCTGAGTCGGTGTCGTCAATGATGATGTAGTCTTCCGGGCAAATCTCCTTGGGTTCTTTGTCTTCTTCTACTGGTGTAGGGCCTCCCATAAATATTCCAATCTTCTTGATCAGATCGTCATTCTTTTCCACTAATACTTCAATTTCTTCTTCAAAATCTTCACGTGTAGCCTTGAGTTCTTCCTCCAGTTCCTTGATTCTTGTCTTTGCCTTCTTCAGGTCTATCATGTCGGCGCACATCTGGTTCTCCTGACGTCGAATGTGCTGGTTTAACTCCTGGATAAAAGCTGCAATGGATCTATCCTTTCTGGTGTTGATCATCTCCCAGTGCTCATCTCGGCGCCCACAAATCTGGTAGATAGTATCCTTGAGATCATTGCGGTATACTTCTCCAATGCGTCCCATGGCGATGTGAGCTGCCATGCTCTTTCCTAGATTCCAAGTTGGTGCATCAAAAGAAAACTCTATGGGCTCAGTTACTGGCATGAACGTCCTTCCTGGAACTTGAACTTGAATCATCCAGTGCTCTTCTTCAGGTAGAGTGGCGTTGTAGGTTCCGGTGAAGCTTGGTACTCCTATGTTCAGGTATCTAGTGACTTCCTTCAAGTGACGTCCAAAGGGTGTGTCTTCATCCGGTTGCGTGAACTTGTTCCTTGCATCCGCCATCCTAAAAGAGTAGAAAAGATGAGGAGTCAGAAGAGAAGAGAGTGAGTAGTGATCTAGGTCTTTAGCTTAGTGGTCGTGTCCTACAGTCAGCGTGTGCTCTGATACCATCTTTGTAGCGACCAGACCTCAAACGGTCCAATCTCTATGCTCCGGTGTCATCCCTGGATCAGTAATGCTGACACCACACAGTACTTGAAGGATTTATAGAAGAGTAGCAATCACACACTTATTACATCGAGTGTCTCAAAAGAGAACTTATTACAATAAATATGGCTTAAGGCCATCTAATAACGATAACATCGGAAGGCTTGGAAGATAAGTGAGTCCGTCAACTCTAACGGCATCACTGAGTATAGAACCACGACCTAAAACTCCTTAATCGTCGTCTGAAAAGTCTGCAACATTAACGCTGCACCCCGAAAACGGGTCAGCACATGGAATATGCTGGCAATGTAACACATAGAGAGTAATGGAATGAAACAGCTATTCTATATGCATATTTGGCTCTATGGTTATAGTTTTGCGTAAAGCCAATTTTTCCCTACTGCAAAGGAATAAATTTATTTAACTATCATGGTGGTTGTTAAACATTGAGAATGGTTGACAGCATTCTCAATCCCAATTAAACATCATCATTAAACAAAACCCAACAAAATTATTTTTTTTGAGTAACATGTTGAGATTCACATGATAATCCAGGTACTAGATACTCAAGATGTCCATAACCGGGGACACGGCTAACCATGATTAGTTTATACACTCTACAGAGGTTTGCGCACTTTTCCCCACAAGACTCGATCTCCTCCGTTGGATTTCTCGCACTACATGGTGTTTGAGAAATGGATGACCGAGACATAGTCTTTCAGAAGCACTAGCACCTTACGATGGGTAGACCGTACCACCAACATCCCCTACATCTGCTAGTCTACCACTGTAAGAGTTCGCACGACTTAGTCAACTATGCTAGAGCCCATAATAGCTTGTGGCTGCACACGGAAGTTTCTAGCATGAATAATCTCATGATCCCTTTGAGCCTGGGTGGCGGTCCAAAAGAAAACAGGCAAATCCTGGAATACCCAGGTGCCTCAATCCACCCAGATGTGTGTTTAAGTTGCCACCTTGAAAAAACCATTAATTAACAATCTCACATCTGTCATGGATACACTCACCCAATCCACGTCTACTAGCATAGCATAGCAACAGTAAGTAAACCTAGAGTAACTCCCAAAGGTTTGAAAATAAACAGGTAATAGGTTCTACCTCAACTACTTCCCAAACCCACAATTTAATTAGATCCTAGAAAATGCAGTGTGTGAGGATTGATCTAATGCAAAAAATTGGGTAGTAGGAGGTATGATCAAGTGTTACTTGCCTTGCTGATGATCCGGGAAACCTAGCGATTCGAAGTAACAAGCGGCGCACTCCGGGTACTCTATCACAAACAAACAAGCATACAATAAGTACTCGACTAATGCACAGGTAAAACTCAAATAAGAGATCTAACCAGAAAGTTCAACTTAAGAACTCCGGTTGGCAAAAAGAATCAAATCGACGGAGCAACGAAAGGCAAACGACAAAAGAAACAGGCTTCGTTTACTATTCTGGATCTAAGGCAATTTTTACAGTGGCAAAAACTTGTTTAAGTTGGTTAACCAGAAAGAGGGTTTCGAGACAAAACTCCAGGCGCTTGAATCGCCTCATTCCGATAAACGAGCGAAAAGATATACTGAAACGAAAATCGGATCAGAAATCACGATTAGAAAAATCGCGGATTTAATCCGAGAGAAAGAAAAACGACGAACGTTTGTTAAAATAAACAAACGGAGGAATGCTCACTATTTAAATAAACCGGAAAACCGATCTATTTAAAAAAACTAAAACTAAAAAAATGACAAAACTGTCGGAAAACCGAACGGTTTTAAAAAAACGGCGGCGGGATCGAGGTAAACCTCGGGCGGCGGGTCCGGCGGCGGCTTCGGTGATAGCGGCGGCGGGCGGCGGCGGCGGCTCTCCGGCGACGGGCGATGGCAGCGGCGGCGCAGGGCGGCAAGGCGGCGGCGGCGGGCGGTGGCGGCGGCGGCAAAGGCGGCGGCGGTGCATGGCTAGGGTTTGGGGTCTTTAGGCTAGGCCTCCCTGGCTTTTAAAGCCGGACGGGCCTTAATGTCCAGGTCGGACATGGCCTGTAGGTCGGTTCCGTTTTGTTTATAAATAGTTACGCTTAGAAAAAAAACAAAAGGACTACTAAACGGACTCCGAAAATCCCGAAATAAATTTTTCCCGGCTTCTAAAATCAAGCCACACAGAATGAACATTTATTTGGGTCCTAGATGCAATTTTGAAAAACGGACATTTTTCCTAAATTCAAATAAAATAGCAAATAAAACCCAATAAAATCTTATTTGATTTTTTTATTAAATCCTCAATATTTCTTTATTTTGGGAAAGTCATTTTATTCCCTCTCTCATAATTTTTGTAATAGAAATAATTGAAGACAAAATAAATAAAATCAAATGATCCTATTGTCAAAATTGGAGACAACTCAAATATGAAAATAACAAAATCCCCAACTCTCTCCGAGGGTCCTTGAGTTGCGTGAAATTTCTAGGATCAACCAAAATGCAATAATTATGATATGCAATGATGATCTAGAGTATATCATTCCAAATTGAAAATTTGGGATGTTACACCCTTCTCTCTCCAGTGCGACGGGTATGAAAGCTTTCAGAGAATTTCATCTATAGGTTGGTGGTGTGGTTTACTTCTGGTCTTCATTCAATGAGAAAGGAGAAACACGTTCAGAAACTGCAAAATGGGTCTCATCTATCTTTAATTCTTTATACATATGCATACTCTCACGTCTATTTTTCCCCTGAAGTCAGTGACTATGAGAACTAAAAACCAAGCCAGATTTGTGAACTTCCTACATTGTGGTTAAGGCATCTTCAGTTGTTGAGCAAAATATTTTTTAGATACAACCCCATAGGTCTGACAACAAAATATTTAACTACATTTTTTATCAGGCTTAAATTACGAGGGCATCATGCATATTCCGTACCAACAGCATGACAAAATTTAATATATATGTTTGTAACAAGTGGATTATTATGCTAGCCGTTCTCTATATCGATGATTAGTTCTTCTATCGTCTATTTTGCAGAACATGCCGTGATCTTCGTACAAATGTAGATCATTGTAGATCCAAGCATGTGTAGTAGCATTCTATCAAGTTTGTAGTAGTTGTCTCATTCCTTGTCTCATGCTTTATAGCCAATAGTTTCTTTTGTATGCATGCTTCTTTCGTAACTACGTAGTGCCTTTTATCTGATAAAGGTGATGATTACTTATTGTACAATTTTTAAGGAACCTACGGAAAGTCCAACTCATCAACCACAATAGATGAATATGATATACATCTTTTAGTTCTCTGTTGTTTTTTATTACAATGCAGACTCATCAACCACAATATTTCAGTTTTTCTGTTTTTTCTAGAAAATCGGATTTGTTTAGTGCATTTCTCTATGAGAAAATCAAAGGGTCAGAATTCTCTCCATTTGAAAGCCCTAAATGATTCAAGGGAGCATGAAGAGAGGGATGAACCTTTGGTACAAACATCTATAATATTTCTACAACCATATTATTTTCTTTGACCTAATGGGACATAATGGGATGACTAGTGCAACGTATAATTATTTCTGTGTGAGCTTCGACACAATAAGGACCATGCCGTCGCATTTTAGAGGGCCAAGAACATGTGAGGCGAGGTAACGCGGGGTGTGCACATGGACGGGCCACACTAAACTCCAACTACTAAGGGGATCACTATGCAATGCAACCCATACCTTATAATCTTGTCGGGGATTATCTTACATCTTTTCATCATGTTTGTTCAGTCTATTTGTGTGGATTCAAATGATAATATAATGGGTTAATTAGATAAATGTCACTTCAGTGATGGCGATTCATAAAAATGCCACCGCAATTTCCAAACTTTGAAAAATGTCACTTCAATGTTTGCAAACTTTAAAAACGTCACTCCAAACTTCGAAAAATGCCACTGGAAATGGCATTTCCAAAGTTTGGAAATTGCAGTGGAATTTCTCGGAATCACCGGATTTGGAGTGGCATTTATCAAATTAACCCTAGTACAATTGGCTACTCTCCTCCCAAGCATTTAATTTTTCATGGCCATTGATGGTGGATAATCTTCTTGGAGAACTTAACACACACCTCCACCTACAAAAGCTACAGAAAACTTAGTGTTTCACTAAAATGATGAGTACATATTTTCTTATGTGTATATTCCATCCAACTACCTATATTTCATCAACTAGTCAAACTAATTCGACCAGAAAAAAGTAAGTATTATCAACCATCACCATGACAAGATATAAATTGAAAACAATTGATGAGTACATATTTATGTGTTTGTTCCATCCAACTACCAATCTAGCATCACTTGGTCAAGCCAATTCGTCCACAAACAGATAAGTGTTATCAAGCATCGCCATAAGAAGATATAAATTGAAAACCCATTTGGAAATATAAATATGTTGAAAAAATTAACGACAATATTAATGGAGTGCTTAAAGAGGTTGATATGTGTGCATTTTTTAAATTATTCTTTAACCATTCAGGTATGTTTGTATGGAGTTGGAGATTAATTATTAAACTTTCCAAAGTCCTAGCTCGCGCATCGAGCGGGTATTTGGAGGGTCTGAATTCAAAAAACATTGAATTTGATTGAAATTGGCAACATGAAAATTAATTAAAAAACAATTCACACAAACATCCATAATTTATGTTTGTGAGGTTTGCTTCAGCTAGAGCTTTGTCATCTATTCAACATATATTCGTCTATGGATCCCCAATGTAGATGAAGCAGACAAAGAATAGAAAGGGCCGGAGGTCTATTTTTTATCTCTATATTAGATTAGTACAAGGGGTGAAGGGATGTATAGCATGTTGACCGGTTAGTTTATTGACTTGTGAGGAGTAGTGAGAAAATATTAGAAGATTATTTATTTATTCTTACAATACTAGGTATAATAGACCAATAATTCCCCCTACGGCCTAGTTTTTTAGTAAGGGATCCCCCCCGGGATCCCCGTCGTTTCCCTAGGAGGGAAGATCCCGAGTTAATTTCGCCCAGGTCTTTACACATGCCAATTTGGTGTCGCGAGGGAGAGGCCTTTCCATCCCCAACCCACCCTGATTTCCCTGGATAGGAAACCCTCACCTCATCACATCGGAAAAAATCTCCCTATATGTGCCGCTCGCGAAGTTCTGCGCTGCCGTTAGCCTCGCGGCCAGCTCTGCTCTCGCTAGGAAAGAAGACGCTAGCATCCCCTTCTCTCCCAAATGGTCAGGTGATTCTCCACAGGGTTTTAATTTTGCCAAGAATATCCTACCCAGGTCGTATTTTACCTGGAAATAGCTAGCCCCGCATCCAAACAAGGACTACATGTGTTTTAGTCCGTGGAGTAGATTTTTTTGAACAGTCACATTGTTTTTCTACTTTGATGATTGATTTTCATACATGTAAACAATCATGTAGTTATTTATCGTTAGAGTTCATGCACACGCGGAAGGTTTCACTTAGATTCTTCTTATTCTCTTAGTTGTTGCCTCCATTATTTATTGTTGGGAAGCCTGTATTTAGTGTTCAAGGAGAAGGCAACGCTATCGGATATATTTTTGGATAAACATATGACTACAAGTCAGAATTTGTTATACACATGCCATAGAAGATTTCATTGTATCAAGCAAAGAAACTTCAAATGTGCATGTCACATATTTTTGGATACCCATTACTGAATTCCCGCACTATAGTTAAACTTTTATGTTCTTGCATTAGATTTTTTTAGTAGTATTTAGAATGTGATGGAAGGTGGAGATCACTACCACCATTGACGAGGGCATAAAGGAATAGAAGATGCAATGCATGTGGGGTATTGTGTTGAAATAAAGGATGGATGCAAGTGCGTATTGGCGACAATGGATGGGACATGGTAGGTTTTCTTCTCCCGTTGCAACACATGGGGAACTTCAAATGTGCATGTCACTTATTTTTGGATACCCACTACTGAATTTCCCCCACAATAGTTAACCTCTCATGTTCTTGCATCAAATTATATTTAGCAGGATTAAGAATATGACGCAAGGTGGACATCACCGCAACTGTCGATGAGGGTAGGAAGGAATATAAGCAACAATACATGTGGGGTAATGTGTTGAAATAAAGGACGGAGACAAGCATTTATTGGCAAGGAGGGATGGGTTCTGATATGTTTTGTTCTCCCATTGCAACGGATGGGCATTTTTGCTAGTTTATTCCTAAACTTGCAAAATATGTGTAACTGGTGTCGTAACTTGTCTAACTGCGCAAAGTGTTTGCGCAAAAAAACCTCCTACACTGAAATATTGGAACAACACACGGGGTTCCCACTTGTCATTAATCAAATTTGGAGCTAAAACTAACAACTCAGAAAGACGAGATTTGAAGTGACAACCTGGTCTACAAAGCGTACGCCGATAGCCTGAAACAGCAACAGTTGTTGGCTTTGTCGCATAACTTGATTTTATACAGTATTACGTTGAGCGGAGTAGAGGGAGTGGCTCGTCAACACATGCATGAACGTTGACTCACTTACTGGTGGGTCCCATGCCTGTGATCTCTCTCTCCTCTCCATCTAGTACAACCTTTAGATGCACGGGAAAACACGAAGAGCGGCGCGAGCTTGCAGTGCTGTTATTATAACTAAAAAAATTCTTGGAAAATAAATGAATCGCCTAGAACAAGAGACGTTGTCGCTGGTCAAGACAGAGCTAAACACACCTATCCTCCGTGCCATGTTAGCATAAGGAAGCTGTGTGGCTTGTGCAGTGTTTTCGATCGACTGGTTGGGTCTCGAGTTCAAACCATAGGTAGTACATCTGATACTTTTTGCATGCATATTTTTCCTCTGTGCCAAGACGTGGCACACCCTACCGCGTGGTTTCTGGGTCCTCCAGGGTGGTCCACGCATATTTTCTTCCTTGCTGAGACATAGGACGCCCTACAACGTGGTTTTTGGGTCCTCCTTGGTCGTAGCGCCGAAGCAAGTAAATGAGCTGTCAAATCACAAAAGCCCACCTTTCCCGTCGAGTACATTAGTGAAGCATGGTGGCTAGCTAGTTGGGCTAGTGTGACCGTTTAGCTAGGCCGCCGCCACATTTGTTTTTCCACCTTTTTTCTCTCTCATTGCTGGTAGGTAAATTTAAATATCTACCCTGAGTTGCTTTGGTCTTCGGTTGCGGCAGGCGTGACAGGATTTTTATTTTTTAGACAAGAGCACGCGTGGCAGCAATTAATCATGATGACTCCGCCTGTAAAACCCACTGACCCCTGATGTGAAAAGTCATCGACTGGGGTATTCCCATGGAGAAAACCAAAAGATTCACCCCGTTCCTCGGCTGGATCTCTCCGCCTTCCCGTAGATTACATTGCCATTCAGTCGTTTCGCCCCCTTTCCTTCCTCTCCCCATTGCTTCTACCTAGTTCCATGGTGGCGCACTAGATCACAGAGTCTGAGGAGAGTCGCCTGACAGAGGAGCTCCAGGCCAAGGATGCGGATCTCAGGGCCAAGGATGTGGAGCCCCGTGAGCTCAAGAGGAGAGAAGTGCCATGCCCCTCCTTTATGTGCGAGAGTTCACAGAGCTTCAAAAGTGGAAAGAGTCATGCTTGAGCCGTCGGCGACGTTGTTGCAGAAAGTGAGAGATACTATAGGCGGTCACACGAGCTGGCTGGAGCGCGAGCGGGCCGATCATGACGAGGTCCAGGATCGCTTGATACGTCTCCAATGTATCTATAATTTTTGATTGTTCCATGCTATTATATTATCTATTTTGGATGTTTAATGGGCTTTAATATGCTCTTTTATATATATTTTGGGACTAACCTATTAATCGGAGGCCACTGCCAGTTTCTTTTTTTTTTGCCTATTTTAGAGTTTCACAGAAAAAGGAATACCAAATGGAATCCAAACGGAATGAAACCTTCGCGATGATATTTCTTGGACCGAAAGCATTCCAGAAGACTTGGAGTTGAAGTCTGGAACTCTGCGAGGCGGCCATGAGGCAGGAGGGCGTGCCTAGGGGGGTAGGCACACCCCCACTCTCGTGAGCCCCTCGTAGCTCCACCGACGTACTTCTTCCGCCTATATATACTCTTATACCCTAGAAAAATCGCAGAGAGCCAGGAAACCACTTTTCCACCGCCGCAACCTTCTGTACCCGTGAGATCCCATCTCGGGGCCTCTTCCGCCTATTAGAATACTCTATGTGCTTCACTTATATCTTTTGAGCTATATAATTTTTCCTCTAGTGCTTCACTTATATCTTCTGAGCTATATAGTTTTTGCTGTAGTTCTTCACTTATATCTTTTAGAGAACGGTGGTGGTTTTATTTTATAGAAATAATTGTTCTCTCATGCTTCACTTATATTATTTGAGAGTCCTTTAGAACAACATGGCAATAATAAAAACTTTCATACAAGTGCATTAAATACTATGAGAAGTTTGATACTTGATAATTGTTTTGAGATATGGAGATGGTGATATTAGAGTCATGCTAGTTGAGTAGTTGTGAATTTGAGAAATACTTGTGTTAAAATTTGTGATTCCCGTAGCATGCACGTATGGTGAACCATTATGTGATGAATTCGGAGCATGATTTTGTTTATTGATTGTCTTCCTTATGAGTGGCGGTCGGGGATGAGCGATGGTCTTTTCCTACCAATCTATCCCCCTAGGAGCATGCGCATAATACTTTGCTTTGATAACTTGTAGATTTTTGCAATAAGTATGTGAGTTCTTTATGACTAATGTTGAGTCCATGGATTATACGCACTCTCACCCTTCCACCATTGCTAGCCTCTCTAGTATCGCGCAAGTTTCACCGGTACCATAAACCCACCATATACCTTCCTCAAAACAGCCACCATACCTACCTATTATGGCATTTCAATAGCCATTCCGAGATATATTGCCATGCAACTTTCCATCATTCCGTTATTATGACACGCTTCATCATTGTCATATTGCTTGCATGATCATGTAGTTGACATTGTATTTGTGCCAAAGCCACCGTTCATAATTTTCATACATGTCACTCATGCATCATTGCACATCCCGATAAACCGCCGGAGGCATTCACATAGAGTCATATCTTGTTCTAAGTATCGAGATGTGAGTTTTGAGTTGTATGTAAATAAAGTGTGATGATCATCATCATTAGAGCATTGTCCCAGTGAGGAAAGGATGATGGAGACTTTGATTCCCCCACAAGTCTAGATGAGACTCTGGACGAAAATTTTAAAAAAGAGAGAAAAGTGGCCAAAGAGAAAAAAATAAAGAAGGCCCAAAGAAAAAAAAGAAAAGAATGAGAGAAAAAGAGAGAAGGGACAATGTTACTATTCTTTTTCCACACTTGTGCTTCAAAGTAGCACCATGATCTTCATGATAGAGAGTCTCCTATGATATCACTTTCATATACTAGTGGGAATTTTTCATTATAGAACTTGGCTTGTATATTCCAATGATGAGCTTCCTCAAATTGCCCTAGATCTTCATGAGCAAGCAAGTTGGATGCACACACACTTAGTTTCTTTTGTTGAGCTTTCATATACTTATAGCTCTAGTGCATCCGTTGCATGGCAATCCCTACTCACTCACATCGATATCTATTGATGGGCATCTCCATAGCCCATTGATATGCCTAGTTGATGTGAGACTATATTCTCCTTTTTTGTCTTCTCCACAACCACCATTCTATTCCACCATATAGTGCTATATCCATGGCTCATGCTCATATATTGCGTGAAGATTGAAAAAGTTTGAGAACATCAATAGTATGAAACAATTGCTTGGCTTGTCATCGGGGTTGTGCATGATTTAAATATTTTGTGTGGTGAATATAGAGCATAGCCAGACTATATGATTTTGTAGGGATAACTTTCTTTGTCCATGTTATTTTGAGAAGACATAATTGCTTAGTTAGTATGCTTGAAGTACTATTATTTTTATGTCAATATTAAACTTTTGTCTTGAATCTTATGGATCTGAACATTCATGCCACATTAAAGAAAAATTACATTGAGAAATATGTTAGAAAGCATTCCACATCAAAAATTCTTTCTTTTATCATTTACCTACTCGAGGACGAGCAGGAATTAAGCTTGGGGATGATTTATACGTCTTCAACGTATCTATAATTTTTGATTGCTCCATGCTATTATATTATCTATTTTGGATGTTAATGGGCTTTATTTTACACTTTTATATCATTTTTTGGACTAACCTACTAATCGGAGGCCCAACCCAAATTGCAGTTTTTTGCCTATTTTAGGGTTTCGAAGAAAAGGAATATCAAACGGAGTCCAAACGGAATGAAACCTTCAGGAACGTGATTTTCTCAACGAATGTGATCTAGGAGACTTGGAGTGTGCGTCAAGAAACAACGGAGGAAGGCACAAGGCAGGGGGCGCGCCTACCCCCCCTGGGCGCGCCCTCCACCCTTGTGGGCCCTCCGTTGCTCCACCGACGTACTTCTTCCTCCTATATATATCTACGTACCCCCCCCCCCACATCCAGGAGCACCACGAAAACCTAATTCTACCACCGCAACCTTCTGTACTTGAGAGATCCCATCTTGGGGCCTTTTCCGGAGCTCCGCCGGAGGGGGTATCGATCACGGAGGGCCTCTACATCAACTCGATGGCCTCTCCGGTGATGTGTGAGTAGTTTATTTCAGACCTACGGGTCCATAGTTATTAGCTAGATGGCTTCTTCTCTCTCTTTGGATCTCAATACAAAGTTCTCCTCAATCTTCTTGGAGATCTATTCGATGTAATCTTCTTTTGCAGTGTGTTTGTCGAGATTCGATGAATTGTGGGTTTATGATCCAGATTATCTATGAACAATATTTGATTCTCATCTGAATTCTTTTATGTATGATTGGTTTATCTTTGCAAGTCTCTTCGAATTATCAGTTTTGTTTGGCCTACTAGATTGATCTTTCTTGCAATGGGAGAAGTGCTTAGCTTTGGGTTCAATCTTACGGTGCTCGATCCCAGTGACAGAAAGGGAATCAACACGTATTGTATTGTTGCCATCGAGGATAAAAAGATGGGGTTTATATCATATTGCATGAGTTTATCCCTCTATGTCATGTCATCTTACTTAAAGCATTACTCTGTTCTTCTGAACTTAATACTCTAGATGCATGCTGGATAGCGGTCGATGTGTGGAGTAATAGTAGTAGATGCAGAATCGTTTCGGTCTACTTGTCTCGGACGTGATGCCTATATACATGCTCATACCTAGATATTCTCATAACTATGCTCAATTCTATCAATTGCTCGACAGTAATTCGTTTACCCATGGTAATACTTATGCTCTTGAGAGAAGCCACTAGTGAAACCTATAGCCCCCGGGTCTATCTTCTATCATATTAATCTTCCAATACTTAGTTAATTCCATTGTAATTTATTTTACTTTGCATCTTTATTTATATTTATCATAAAAACACCAAAAATATTATCTTATCATATCTATCAAATCTCACTCTCGTAAGTGACCGTGAAGGGATTGACAACCCCTTTATCGCGTTGGTTACGAGGTTCTTATTTGTTTGTGTAGGTGCGTGGGACTTGAGCAAGATCTCCTACTGTGTTGACACCTTGGCTCTCAAAAACTGAGGGAAATACTTACGCTACTTTACTGCATCACCCTTTCCTCTTCGAGGGAAAACCAACGCAATGCTCAAGAGGTAGCAATGCACATTCGAACCAGAAGTTGCAATATCATTCTCATCTATATTTATTTACAAGCAATGTTTTTTGAAGCTATAATGCTATATGCAATTCAGTATCCCTTCTATCTCCAGTGCGACGGGTATGAAAGCTTTCAGAGAATTTCATCTATAGGTTGGTGGTGTGGTTTACTTCTGGTCTTCTTTCAATGAGAAAGGAGAAACACGTTCAGAAACTGCAAAATGGGTCTCATCTATCTTTAATTCTTTATACATATGCACACTCTCACGTCTATTTTTCCCTGAAGTCAGTGACTATGAGAACTAAAAACCAAGCCAGATTTGTGAACTTCCTACATTGTGGTTAAGGCATCTTCAGTTGTTGAGCAAAATATTTTTTAGATACAACCCCATAGGTCTGACAACAAAATATTTAACTACATTTGTTATCAGGCTTTAATTACGAGGGCATCATGCATATTTCGTACCAACAGCATGACAAAATTTAATATATATGTTTGTAACAAGTGGATTATTATGCTAGCCGTTCTCTATATCGATGATTAGTTCTTCTATTGCCTATTTTGCAGAACATGGCATGATCTCCGTACAAATGTAGATCATTGTAGATCCAAGCATGTGTAGTAGCATTCTATCAAGTTTGTAGTAGTTGTCTCATTCCTTGTCTCATGCTTTACAGCCAATAGTTTCTTTTGTATGCATGCTTCTTTCGTAACTACGTAGTGCCTTTTATTTGATAAAGGTGATGATTATTAATTGTACAATTGTTAAGGAACCTACGGAAAGTCCAACTCATCAACCACCATAGATGAATATGATATACATCTTTTAGTTCTCTGTTGTTTTTTATTACAATGCAGACTCATCAACATAATATTTCAGTTTTTCTGTTATTTTCTAGAAAATTGGATTTGTTTAGTGCATTTCTCTATGAGAAAACCAAAGGGTCAGAATTCTCTCCATTTGAAATCCCTAAATGATTCAAGGGAGCATGAAGAGAGGGATGAACCTTCGGTACAAACAGCTATAATATTTCTACAACCATATTATTTTCTTTGACCTAATGGGACATAATGGGATGACTAGTGCAACGTATAATTATTTCTATGTGAGCTTCGACACAATAAGGACCATGCTATCACATTTTAGAGGGCCAAGAGCATCTGAGGCGAGGTAACGCGGGGTGTGCACATGGACGGGCCACAATAAACTCCAACTGTTAAGGGGATCACTATGCAATGATCTTTTCATCATGTTTGTTCAGTCTATTTGTGTAGATTCAAATGATAATATAATGGGTTAATTAGATAAATGTCACTTCAGTGATGGAGATTCATAAAAATGCCACCGCAATTTCCAAACTTTGAAAAATGTCACTTCAATGTTTGCAAACTTTAAAAACGTCACTCCAGACTTCGAAAAATGCCACTGGAAATGGCATTTCCAAAGTTTGGAAATTACAGTGGAATTTCTCGGAATCACCGGATTTGGAGTGGCATTTATCAAATTAACCCTAGTATAATTGGCTACTCTCCTCCCAAGCATTTAATTTTTCATGGCCATTGATTGTGGATAATCTTCTTGGAGAACTTAACACCCACATCCACCTACAAAGGCTACAGAAAACTTAGTGTTTTAGTAAAATGATGAGTACATATTTTCTTATGTGTATATTCCATCCAACTACCCATATTTCATCAACTAGTCAAACTAATTCGACCAGAAAAAAGTAAGTATTATCAACCATCACCATGACAAGATATAAATTGAAAACAATTGATGAGTACATATTTATGTGTTTGTTCCATCACACTACTAATCTAGCATCACTTGGTCAAGCCAATTCGACCACAAACAGATAAGTGTTATCAAGCATCGCCATAAGAAGATATAAATTGAAAACCCATTTGGAAATATAAATATGTTGAAAAAATTAACGATAATATTAATGGAGTGCTTAAAGAGGTTGATATGTGTGCATTTTTTAAATTATTCTTTAACCATTCAGGTATGTTTGTATGGAGTTGGAGATTAATTATTAAACTTTCCAAAGTCCTAGCTCGCGCATCGAGCGGGTATTTGGAGGGTCTGAATTCAAAAAACATCGAATTTGATTGAAATTGGCAACATGAAAATTAATTAAAAAACAATTCACACAAACATCCATAATTTATGTTTGTGAGGTTTGCTTCAGCTAGAGCTTTGTCATCTATTCAACATATATTCGTCTATGGATCCCCAATGTAGATGAAGCAGACAAAGAATAGAAAGGGCCGGAGGTCTATTTTTTATCTCTATATTAGATTAGTACAAGGGGTGAAGGGATGTATAGCATGTTGACCGGCTAGTTGATTGACTTGTGAGGAGTAGTGAGAAAATATTAGAAGATTATTTATTTATTCTTACAATACTAGGTATAATAGACCAATAATTCCCCCTACGGCCTAGTTTTTTAGCAAGGGATCCCCCCCGGGATCCCCGTCGTTTCCCTGGGAGGGAAGAGCCCGAGTTAATTTCGCCCAGGTCTTTACACATGCCAATTTGGTGTCGCGAGGGAGAGGCCTTTCCATCCGCAACCCACCCTGATTCCCTGGATAGGAAACCCTCACCTCATCACATCGGAAAAAATCTCCCTGTATGTGTCGCTCGCGAAGTTCTGCGCTGCCGTTAGCCTCGCGGCCAGCTCTGCTCTCGCTAGGAAAGAAGACGCTAGCATCCCCTTCTCTCCCAAATGGTCAGGTGAGTCTCCACAGGGTTTTAATTTTTCCAAGAATATCCTACCCAGGTCGTATTTTACCTGGAAATAGCTAGCCCCGCATCCAAACAAGGACTACATGTGTTTTAGTCCGTGGAGTAGATTTTTTTGAACAGTCACATTGTTTTTCTACTTTGATGATTGATTTTCATACATGTAAACAATCATGTAGTTATTTATCGTTAGAGTTCATGCACACGCGGAAGGTTTCACTTAGATTCTTCTTATTCTCTTAGTTGTTGCCTCCATTATTTATTGTTGTGAAGCCTGTATTTAGTGTTCAAGGAGAAGGCAACACTATCGGATATGTTTTTGGATAAACATATGACTACAAGTCAGAATTTGTTATACACATGCCATAGAAGATTTCATTGTATCAAGCAAAGAAACTTCAAATGTGCATGTCACATATTTTTGGATACCCATTACTGAATTCCCGCACTATAGTTAACCTTTTATGTTCTTGCATTAGATTTTTTAGTAGTATTTAGAATGTGATGGAAGGTGGAGATCACTACCACCATTGACGAGGGCATAAAGGAATAGAAGATGCAATGCATGTGGGGTATTGCGTTGAAATAAAGGATGGATGCAAGTGCGTATTGGCGACAATGGATGGGACATGGTAGGTTTTCTTCTCCCGTTGCAACACATGGGGAACTTCAAATGTGCATGTCACTTATTTTTGGATACCCACTACTGAATTTCCCCCACAATAGTTAACCTCTCATGTTCTTGCATCAAATTATATTTAGCAGGATTAAGAATATGACGCAAGGTGGACATCACCGCCATTGTCGATGAGGGTAGAAAGGAATATAAGAAGCAATACATCTGGGGTAATGTGTTGAAATAAAGGATGAAGACAAGCATTTATTGGCAAGGAGGGATGGGTTATGATATGTTTTGTTCTCCCATTGCAACGGATGGGCATTTTTGCTAGTTTATTCCTAAACTTGCAAAATACGTGTAACTGGTGTCATAACTTGTCTAACTGCGCAAAGTGTTTGCGCAAAAAAACCTCCTACACTGAAATATTGGAACAACACACGGGGTTCCCACTTGTCATTAATCAAATTTGGACCTAAAACTAACAACTCAGAAAGACGAGATTTGAATTGACAACCTGGTCTACAATGCGTATGTCGATAGCGTGAAACAACAACAGTTGTTGGCTTTGTCGCATAAGTTGATTTTATACAGTATTACGTTGAGCGGAGTAGAGGGAGTGGCTCATCAACACATGCATGAACGTTGACTCACTTACTAGTGGGTCCCATGTCTGCGATCTCTCTCTCCTCTCCATCTAGTACAACCTTTAGACGCACGAGCGAACACGAAGAGCGGCGCGAGCTTGCCGTGTTGTTATTATAACTAAAAAATTCTTGGAAAATAGATGAATCGCCTAGAACAAGAGACGTTGTGGCTGGTCGAGACAGAGCTAAACACACCTATCCTCCGTGCCATGTTAGCATGAGAAGCTGTCTGGCTTGTGCGGTGTTTTCGATCGACTGGCTAAGTCCCGAGTTTGAACCATAGGTAGTACGTCTGATACTTTTTGCATGCATATTTTTCCTCTGTGCCAAGACGTGGCACACCCTACCGCGTGGTTTCTGGGTCCTCCAGGGTGGTCCACGCATATTTTCTTCCTTGCTGAGACATAGGACACCCTACAACGTGGTTTTTGGGTCCTCCTTGGTCGTAGCGCCGAATCAAGTAAATGAGTTGTCAAATCACAAAAGTCCACCTTTCCCGTCAAGTACATCAGTGAAGCACCTTGGCTAGCTAGTTGGGCTAGTGTGACCATTTAGCTAGGCCACCGCCACATTTGTTTTTCCACCCTTTTTTCTCTCTCATTGATGGTAGGTAAATTTAAATATCTACCCTGAGTTGCTTTGGTCTTCGGTTGCGGCAGGCGTGACAGGATTTTTATTTTTTAGACAAGAGCACGCGCGGTAGCAATTAATCATGATGACTCGCCTGTAAAACCCACTGACCCCTGATGTGAAAAGTCATCGACTCGGGTTTTCCCATGGTGAAAACCAAAAGATTCACCCCGTTCCTCAGCTGGATCCCTCCGCCATCCCGTTGATTACATTGCGATTCAGCCGTTTCGCCCCCTTTCCTTCCTCTCCCCATTGCTTCTACCTGGTTCCATGGTGACGCACCAGATCACAGAGTCTGAGGCGAGTCGCCTGACAGAGGAGCTCCAGGCCAAGGATGCAGATCTCAGGGCCATGGATGTGGAGCCCCGTGAGCTCAAGAGGAGAGAAGTGCCATGCCTCTCCTTTATGTGCGAGAGTTCACGGAGCTTCAAAAGCGGCAAGAGTCATGGTTGAGCCATCGGCGACGTCATTACAGAAAGTGATAGATACTATAGGCGGTCACACGAGCTGGCTGGAGCGCGAGCGGGCCGATCATGACGAGGTCCAGGATCGCCTGATATGTCTCCAACGTATCTATAATTTTTGATTGTTCCATGCTATTATATTATCTATTTTGGATGTTTAATGGGCTTTAATATGCTCTTTTATATTATTTTGGGACTAACCTATTAATCGGAGGCCAGTGTCAGTTTCTATTTTTTGGCCTATTTTAGAGTTTCACAGAAAAAGGAATATCAATGGAATCCAAACGGAATGAAACCTTCGCGATGATTTTTCTTGGACCGGAAGCAATCCAGAAGACTTGGAGTTGAAGTCTGGAACTCTGTGAGGCGGCCACGAGGCAGGAGGGCGCGCCTAGGGGGGTAGGCGCGCCCCCACCCTTGTGAGCCCCTCGTAGCTCCACCGACGTACTTCTTCCGCCTATATATAGTCTTATACCGTAGAAAAATCGCAGAGAGCCAGGAAACCACTTTTCCACTGCCACAACCTTCTGTACCCGTGAGATCCCATCTTGGGGCCTCTTCCGGCGATCTACCGGAGGGGGAATCGATCACGGAGGGATTCTACATCAATACCATAGCCTCTCCAATGAAGCGTGAGTAGTTTACCACAGACCTTTGGGTCCATAGTTATTAGCTAGATGGCTTCTTCTCTCTCTTTGATTCTCAATACAAAGTTCTTCTTCATGTTCTTGGAGATCTATTCGATGTAATACTCTTTTGCGCTGTGTTTGTCAAGATCCGATGAATTGTGGATTTATGAACAAGATTATCTATGAATATTATTTGGTTCTTCTCTGAATTCTTATATGCATGATTTGATATCTTTGCAAGTCTCTTCGAATTATCGGTTTAGTTTGGCCAACTAGATTGATCTTTCTTGCAATGGGAGAAGTGCTTAGCTTTGGATTCAATCTTGCGGTGTCCTTTCCTAGTGACAGTAGGGGCAGCAAGGCACGTATTGTATTGTTGCCACCCAGGATAAGAAAGATGGGGTTTATATCATATTGCTTGAGTTTAACCCTCTACATCATGTCATCTTGCTTAATGCGTTACTCTGTTCTTATGAACTTAATACTCTAGATGCATGCTGGATAGCGGTCGATGTATGGAGTAATAGTAGTAGATGCAGAATCATTTCGGTCTACTTGACACGGACGTGATGCATATATTCATGATCATTGCCTTAGATATCTTCATAATTATGCGCTTTTCTGTCAATTGCTCGGTAGTAATTTGTTCACCCACCGTAATACATGCTATCTTGAGAGAAGCGACTAGTGAAACCTATGCCCCATGGGTCTCTTTCTTATTATATTGCATTTCTTTTATTTACATCGCATCTCGTTTACTATTTTGCAATCTTTACTTTCCAATCTATACAACAAAAATACCAAAAATATTTACTTTATTATCATTATCAGATCTCACTTTTGCGAGTGACCGTGAAGGGATTGATAACCCCTTTATCGCATTGGTTGCAAGGTTCTTCATTGTTTGTGCAGGTACTAAGTGACTTGTGTGTTGTCTCCTACTGGATTGATACCTTGGTTCTCAAAACTGAGGCAAATACTTATGCTACTTTGCTGCATCACCCATTCCTCTTCAAGGGGAAACCAACGCATGCTCAAGAGATAGCAAGAAGGATTTCTGGCACCGGTTCCTGGGAGATCTACGCCAAGTCAAGACATATGAAGTACCCATCATAAACTCTTCTCGCTCGCATTACATTATTTGCCATTCACCTCTCATTTTCCTCTCCCCCACTTCTAAAACGATTTTCGAAAACCTATGCCTTTTCTTTGCCCCTCTTTCGTTCGTCTCTTTTCGCTTGCTTCTTGTGTGCTTGTGTGTTGGATTGATTGGTTGTCACGATAGCTCGAGATAATACTAAATTGTGTGACTTTCCCAATATCAACAACAATGATTTTATTAGCACCCCGATTGCTCCTACTACCGATGCCGAATCTTGGGAAATTAATACCGCATTGTTGAATCTTGTTATGAAAGATCAATTTTCTGGCCTTCCTAGTGAAGATGCCGCTACCCATCTAACCAACTTTGTCGATTTGTGTGATATGCAAAAGAAGAAAGATGTGGATAATGATATTGTTAAATTGTAGCTATTTCCGTTTTTGCTTAGAGATCGTGCTAAAACTTGGTTCTCTTCTTTGCCTAAAAATAGTATTGATTCATGGAATAGGTGCAAAGATGCTTTTATCTCTAAGTATTTTCCTCTCGCTAAGATCATCTCTCTTAGGAACGATATTATGAATTTTAAGCAACTTGATCATGAGCATGTTGCACAAGCTTGGGATTATACAAAATTTGATCATGATCATGAGCACGTAATTGCCCTACACATGGTTTGAATTTGTGGATGATTATACAAACTTTTTATGTTAGATTGAATTTTGCTTCTAGAAATCTTGTAGATTCAGGCGCATGAGGCACTTTTATGGAAATCACTTTAGGAGAAGCTACTAAAATCCTAGACAATATTATGTTTAATTATTCTCAATGGCACACCGAAAGATCCACTAATAAAAAATTCATGCGATTGAAGAGATTAATGTTTTGAGTGGAAAGATGGATGAACTGATGAAATTGTTTGCTAATAAAAGTGTTTCTTCTGATCCTAATGATATGCCTTTGTTCACTTTGATTGAGAATAATAATGAATCTATGGATGTGAATTTTGTTGGTAGGAACAATTTTGGTGACAACGCATATCGAGGAAATTTTAATTCTAGGCCATTTCCTAGTAATCCCTCTAATAATTATGGTAATTCCTACAACAACTCTTATGGAAATTTTAATAAGATGCCGTCTAATTTTGAGATTGGTGTTAACGAATTTATGAGTTTGCAAAAGAATTTCAATGCTTTGGTTGAAGAAAAATTGCTTAAGATTGATGAGTTGGCTAGGAAAGCGGATAAAATTTCTCTTGATGTTGATTCTTTGAAACTTAGATCTATTCCACCTAAGTATGACATCAATGAGTCTCTCAAAGCCATGAGAATTCTCATTGATGAGTGCAAATAAAGAACCGCTAGGATGGGTGCAAAAAAGGATTGCTTTGTGAAAGCGTTTACTTCTAGTTTTCATGATAATAATGATGAAGATCTAAAGGTGATTGATGTGACTCCTATTAAATATTTGTTTTCGAATATGAATCTTGATAAATATGGGACTGGAGATGAGTCAACATTAGTTAAAAGGCATCCCAATGATTCGGAGTATTTAGATCCTGATGCAAAAATTAATAAAAGTGGGATTGAAGAGGTCAAAACTTTACATAGCAATGAAACATCTATTTTGGATTTCGAGGAATTTAATTATGATAATTGCTCTTTGATAGATTGCATTTCCTTGTTGCAATCCGTTATAAATTCTTCTCATGCTTATAGCCAAAATAAAGCTTTTACTAAACATATCGTTGATGCTTTAATGCAATCCTATAAAGAAAAGCTTGAACTAGAAGTTTATATCCCTAGAAAACTTTATGATGAGTAGGAACCTACTATTAAAATTAATATTAAAGATTATTAATGCTATGCTTTGTGTGATTTGGGTACTAGCATTTCCATGATTCCAAAAATTTATGTGATGTGCTAGGTTTCCATGAATTTGATGATTGTTCTTTAAATTTGCATCTTGCGGGAGGATTAATGATGTTCTTATTGTTGCAAATAGGAATTATGTGCCCGTAGATTTCATTGTTCTTGATATAGATTGCAATCCTACATGTCCTATTATTCTTGGTAGACCTTTCCTTAGAACGATTGGTGCAATTATTGACATGAAAGAAGGAAATATTAGATTCCAGTTTCCATTAAGGAAAGGCATGGAACACTTTCCTAGGAAGAAAATTAAATTACCTTATGAATCTATTATGAGAGCCACTTATGGATTGCATACCAAAGATGACAATACCTAGATCTATTTTTGTTTTTATGCCTAGTAGGGGCGTTAAACGATAGTGCTTGTTAGGAGGCAACCCAATTTTATTTTTGTTCTTTGCTCTTTGTTCCTGTTTAGTAATAAATAATTCATCTATATTCTATTATGATTGTGTTTTTTATGTTTTAATTAGTGTTTGTGCCAAGTAAAGACTTTAGGATATTCTTGGGTGATTGTTGTTTGATCTTGCTGATAAAAACAGAAAGTGTGCGCTGATGAAAATAATTTTCATTTTTTACCAGAGAGCAATAAAATACCAATTCTAGCTGCAGTAGATCAATATACTTTATCCTAGTCATCCTATTTTTTCAGAATTATTGGAGTTACAGAAGTATTCGAAACCTCCAGATTGCTACAGACTGTTTTGTTTTTGATAGCTTCTGTTTTTCGTGTGTTGTTTGCCTATTTTGATGAATCTATGAGTAGAATCGGGGGGTATGAACCATAGATAAGTTGGAATACAATAGGTGTAACACCAATATAAATAAAGAATGAGTTCATTACAGTACCTTAAAGTGGTGGTTTATTTTCTTATACTAACGAAGCTCATGAGATCTCCTGTTGAAGTTTTGTTGTGAAGTTTTCAAGTTTTTGGGTAAAGATTTGATGGATTTTAGAATAAGGAGTGGCAGGATCCTAAGCTTGGGATTCCCAAGGCACCCCAAGGTAAAATTCAAGGACAACCAAAAGCCTAAGCTTGGGGATGCCACGGAAGGCATCCCCTCTTTCGTCTTTGTCTATCGGTAACTATACTTGAGGCTATATTTTTATTCACCACATGATATGTGTTTTGCTTGGAGCGTCTTGTATGATTTGAGTCTTCGCTTTTTAGTTTACCACAGTCAACCTTGCTGTACACACCTTTTGGGAGAGACACGCATGAATCAGAATTTATTAGAATGCTCTATGTTCTTCACTTATATCTTTTGAGCTAGATAATTTTGCTCTAGTGCTTCACTTATATCTTTTTAGAGCACGGTGGTGGTTTTATTTTATAGAAATTATTGATCTCTCATGCTTCACTTATATTATTTTGAGAGTCTTTTAGGACATCATGGTAATTTCCTTTGGCTATAAAATTAGTCCTAATATGATGAGCATCCAAGATGGGTATAATAAAAACTTTCATATAAAGTGCATTAAATACTATGAGAAGCTTGATTCCTTATGATTGTTTTGAGATATGAAGATGGTAATATTAGAGTCATGCTAGTTGTGTAGTTGTGAATTTGAGAGATATTGTGTTAATGTTTGTGATTCCCGTAGCATGCACGTATGGTGAACCGTTATGTGATGAAGTCGGAGCATGATTTATTGTTTGATTGTCTTCCTTATGGATGGCAGGCGGGGACAAGCGATGGTCTTTTCCTACCAATCTATCCCCCTAGGAGCATGCGCGTAGTACTTCATTTCGATAACTAATAGATTTTTGTAATAATTATGTGAGTTCTTTATGACTAATGTTGAGTCCATGGATTAGACGCACTCTCACTCTTCCACTGTGCTAGCCTCTCTAGTACCGCGCAACTTTCGCCGGTACCATAAACCCACCATTTACCTTCCTCAAAACAGCCACCATACCTACCTATTATAGCATTTCCATAGCCATTCCGAGATATATTGCCATGCAACTTTCCACCGTTCTGTTTATTATGACACGCTCCATCATTGTCATATTGCCTTGCATGATCATGTAGTTGACATCATATTTGTGGCAAAGCCACCGGTCATAATTTTTTGTACATGTCACTCATGATTCATTGCACATCCCGGTACACCATCGGAGGCATTCACATAGAGTCATATTTTGTTGTAAGTATTGAGTTGTAATTCTTGAGTTGTAAGTAAATAAAAGTGTGCTGATCTTCATTATTAGAGTATTGTCCTAGAGAGGAAAGGATGATGGAGACCATGATCCCCCCACAAATCGGGATGAGACTCCGGACGAAAAAAAGAGAGAAAAAAGAGTCCATAAAAAAGAGAAAAGGCCCAAATAAAAAATGAGAGAAAAAGAGAGAAGGGACAATGCTACTATCCTTTCAACACACTTGTGCTTCAAAGTAGCACCATGATCTTCATGATAGAGAGTCTCCTATGTTGTCACTTTCGTACACTTGTGGGAATCTTTCATTATAGATCTTGGCTTGTATATTCCAATGATGGGCTTCCTCAAAATGCCCTGGGTCTTCGTGAGCAAGCGAGTTGGATGCACACACACTTAGTTTCTTTTTGAGCTTTCATACACTTATAGCTCTAGTGCATCCGTGTCATGGCAATCCCTACTCACTCACATTGATATCTATTGATGGGCATCTCCATAGCCATCGATACGCCTAGTTTATGTGAGACTATCTTCTCCTATTTGTCTTCTCCACAACCACCATTCTATTCCACCTATAGTGCTATGTCCATGGCTCACGCTCATGTATTGCGTGAAGATTGAAAAAGTTTGAGAACATCAAAAGTATGAAACAATTGTTTGGCTTCTCATTGGGGCTGTGCATGATTTAAATATTTTGTGTGATGAAGATAGAGCATCGTCGGACTATATGATTTTGTAGGATAGCTTTCTTTGGCCATGTTATTTTGAGAAGACATGATTGCTTTATTAGTATGCTTGAAGTATTATTATTTTTATGTCAATATTAAACTTTTGTCATGAATCTTTGGGATCTAAACATTCATTCTAAAATAAAGGAAATTACATCAATAATTATGTTAGGTAGCATTCGACATCAAAAATTCTGTTTTTATCATTTACCTACTTGAGGACAAGCAGGAATTAAGCTTGGGGATGCTTGATACGTCTCCAACGTATCTATAATTTTTGATTGTTCCATGTTATTATATTATCTGTTTTGGATGTTTAATGGGGTTTAATATGCTCTTTTATATTATTTTGGGACTAACCAATTAACCGGAGGCCCAGTGTTAGTTTATGTTTTTTTGCCTATTTTAGAGTTTCGCAGAAAAGGAATACCAAACGGAATCCAAACAAATGAAACCTTCGCGATGATCCTTCTTGGACCGAAAGCAATCCAGAAGACTTGGAGTTGAAGTTTGGAACTCTGCGAGGCAGCCACGAGGTAGGAAGGCGCGCCCCCACCCTCATGGCCCCCACGTAGCTCCACCGATGTACTGCTTCCGCCTATATATATACTCTTATACCCTAGAAACATCGCAGAGAGCCAGGAAACCACTTTTTCACCGCCGCAACCTTCTATACCCATGAGATCCCATCTTGGGGCCTCTTCCAGCAATCTGCCGAAGGGGGAATCAATCACGGAGGGCTTCTACATCAACACCATAGCCTCTCCGATTAAGCGTGAGTAGTTTACCACGGACCTTCGGGTCCATAGTTATTAGCTAGATGGGTTCTTCTCTCTCTTTGATTCTCAATACAAAGTCCTCCTCGATATTCTTGGAGATCTATTCAATGTAATACTCTTTTGCGGTGTGTTTGTCGAGATCCGATGAATTGTGGATTTATGAACAAGATTATCTATGAATATTATTTGGTTCTTCTCTGAATTCTTACATGCATGATTTGATATCTTTGCAAGTCTCTTCGAACTATCGGTTTAGTTTGGCCTACTAGATTGATCTTGCTTGCAATGGGAGAAGTGCTTAGCTTTGGGTTCAATCTTGCGGTGTCCTTTCCCAGTGACAGTAGGGGCAGCAAGGCACGTATTGTATTGTTGCCATCGAGGATAAAAAGATGGGGTCTATATCATATTGCTTGAGTTTGTCCCTCTACATCATGTCATCTTGCTTAATGCGTTACTCTATTCTTATGAACTTAATACTCTAGATGCATGCTGGATAGCAGTCGATGTGTGGAGTAATAGTAGTAGATGCATAATCGTATCGGTCTACTTGACATAGACGTGATGCCTATATTCATGATTATTGCCTTCGATATCTTCATAACTATGCGCTTTTCAATCAATTGCTCAGCAGTAATTTGTTCACCCACCGTAATACATGCTATCTTGAGAGAAGCCACTAGTGAAACCTATGGCCCTCGGGTCTCTTTCTTATTATATTGCATCTCTTTTATTTACATCGCATCTCGTTTACTATTTTGCAATCTTTACTTTCCAATCTATATAACAATATACCAAAAATATTTACTTTATTATCTTTATCACAGCTCACTTTTGCGAGTGACCGTGAAGGGATTGACAACCCCTTTATCGCGTTGGTTGCAAGGTTCTTGATTGTTTGTGCTGGTACTAGGTGACTTGTGCATTATCTCCTACTGGATTGATACCTTGGTTCTCAAAACCGAGGGAAATACTTACGCTACTTTGTTGCATCACCCTTTCCTCTTCAAGGGAAAACCAACGCATGCCCAAGAGGTAGCATCGCATCAACCACATGCTGGTCCATGTTGCCACACACGTGTTTCGGCTACGCGATGCCTACCTTCATGCCAACGCGACCATGCCAGCCGTCGGTCTAAACCCGTTCGACCACCCCATCGTCTCGAACGAGCTGCAGCTTCCTAACTTGGTCTCTTTCTTCTCCTATATCTCCGAGTATTTGCTCCGTCTCCGCGTGGTGGTGGGGCGGAGCTGGACAAGGAGCGGGTGTAGGTGGCCATTTCCGTTGTCGGGCAAATACTCTCAGCGCTTCATCACCTGAATCCATTTGTGCATTTGGGCACTGTCTTTAACGAGCTGACTCCCGTTGACTGGGAGCAGGCTCTGCGGGTGGTGGCACCCTTCATCACCACTGTCATGCGCCTTGAGAAGCAAAGCGACTTCAGTGGTGTTTAGGCATCCTCTACATGGGCATGTCTCGATGTAACATGACCATTGGATCAAACTCAGACAGTGTAGATCAGTCACTGTAGCATAAAGCGTGCGGGTGTGTTTGGTTGCATTCTCATCTCAACATAGTTGTTCCCTCTTTATGCATGCTCATCTCAGCCCCCTATTCATGCATGCTCCTAGTGTATTTGTGTTAACCTAGTGTGGACTCCTGCACCCTTCATGAACTCTACGCAACACCCAAATTGGGTTGAGAATGGAACTTTTGCTCCCATGCACCCTTCATACACCCTAGGTAACATAGATTCATGCTTCATATTCATGTTCCGTCGGGTATTGTAGCACCGTATTATCCGTCCACAATAGACCTAGTTCTGTTAACATTGATCTCACCATTCATTCTCGACTGGGCAATTGAAAAAGGGGTACTACACTAGCATAGTTGACATGCACACGAAATCATTTGTTATCGTCATATCTTACTACACTAGCAACATGATTATAGTACTAATGTATGAACCACTGCACATGCCTAGTAGTAGGAGTACTAGTAGTGTAAGTTCAAGTGGCTGCCGTGTTTCACACTCCCCGTTGTAAGACTGGAAATGCCTATTGTAATCATTTTTTAAGAAATAGTGGACACGCTGTACAGTGCGGATCCTCCTCGATGATCGTCGAGAACCTTGCTATTCACTTTCGCCCATGTGTGGGATAGCCTTGATACGTCCCCAACATATCTATAATTTTTTATTGTTCCATGTTGTTATCTTATCATTCTTGGATGTTTTATAATTATTTTATAGTCATTTTATATCATTTTTTGGTACTAACCTATTGACATAGTGCCAAGTGCCAGTTGCTGTTTTTTGCATGTTTTTACAATGCAGGTAATCAATACCAAACGGATTCCAAACGCAGTGAAACTTTTGTGGATTTTTTGGACAACAAGACATCCAATGGGCCAGAGAAGCTCCTGGGGGGTGCTCCGAGGGGAGCACAACCCACCAGGGGGCGCCTGGAGGCCAAGGCGCGCCCTGGTGGGTTGTGCCCACCTCGGGTGCCCCCGGACCGCCTCTTTGTTCTATAAATACCCAAATATTCTAGAAACCCTAGGGGACTCGACGAAATATTCATCCAGCCGCCACAGAGTCCAGAACCACCAGATCCAATCTAGACACCATCTCGGATGGGGTTCACCACCTCCATTGGTGCCTCTCCGATGATGCATGAGTAGTTCTTTGTAGACCTTCTGGTCCGTAGTTAGTAGCTAGATGGTTTCATATCTCTCGTTTGATTCTCGATACAATGGTCTCTTGGAGATCCATATGATGTAACTCTTTTTGCGGTGTGTTTGTTGGGATCTGATGAACTTTGAGTTTATGATCAGTCATATCTTTTTATCCATGAAAGTTATTTGAGTTTCTTTGATCTCTTATATGGATGATTGCTTATAGCCTTGTATTTCTTCTCTGATATTTGGGTTTTGTTTGGCCAACTTGATCTCTTTATCTTGCAATGGGAAGAGGTGCTTTGTAGTGGGTTCGATCTTATGGTGCTTGATCCCAGTGACAGAAGGGGAACCGACGCGTATACACTAGATCTTGTCTAAATCATGCCATCGTTCTTATTGCATTACTCCATTTCTCCATGAACTAAATACACTAGATGCATGTTGTATAGCGGTCGATGTGTGGAGTAATAGTAGTAGATGCAGGCAGGAGTCGGTCCAATAATCTTGGACATGATGCCTATATAATGATCATTGCCTGGATATCGTCATGATTATTTTAAGTTCTATCAATTGCCTAATAGTATTTTTTCCCACCGTTTGCTATTTTTCTCGAGAGAAGCCACTAGTGAAATCTACGACCCTCAGGTCTCTTTCTCATATTATTTGCCTTTGCGATATACTTTCCTTTGCTTTTATTTTCAGATCTATTAAACCCAAAAATACTTTGCTGTAATTTATTCTCATTTATTTTATTTAACATTCCCGTGATCCAATCAATCATATTTTTATCACGTCCTTTTGCTAATTTCTGGTGCCGTTACCCGAAAGGGATTGACAACCCCTTTAATACTTCGGGTTGCATGTATTTTTTATTTGTGTGTAGGTGCTGTTTATGTAGTGTTGCTTGGTTCTCCTACTGGTTCGATAACCTTGGTTTCATCACTATGGGAAATACCTACTGTCGCTGTGCTACATCATTCTTCCTCTTTGGGGAAATACCGACGTAGCTTCAAGCCGCATCAAAAGGAATTTCTGGCGCCGTTGCCGGGGAGGATCTTTAACATCTACCAGGTTCCTAATCACAAATCTCATCTCCTCGCAATTTACATTATTTGCCATTTGCCTCTCATTTTCCTCTCCCCCACTTCACAGAAATTTGTTGTTTTATTCACCCTCCTTTTCGTTCACCATTTTCTTGCCGGATCTGTTTTTGTGTGCGTTCTTATTTGTGTAGTCATGATGCCTCAAAGAAAATATTATGATGTTCCTTACCCCAATATTTTGCTTGAAATTGAGAAAAGTACTAAGGAATATATGACTACACAATTTGAGCATAATGAGTATTTTACCGAAGAACTCAAAGAGCACTCCGTTGTGCTAGATGCTATAACAAAACAACTTGATGATATTAGTAGAGAAGTTTGCAATCTCCAATCTAAGTATGCTTTTTCTAAAAGTTTGCTAGGAAAAATATCCGATGCACAAGCTACCGTAGTAAATCAAATGGCCGCTAAACCAATGATACATGAAAAGGTGTCCCATCTTTCGATGAGATGATGGACATCGCTTTGGTGGAAGTCGACTTTGACGATCCGACTATGAACGTGCGAGGACGTCGCGCCTTAGCAATCGCTAAACCAACTCCGAGAGGGTATTCACAACGCCGGAGCATGATCAACCTGACCACGAAGGTCTATTTCCTGCAAGCAAAGGAAGAACATGCAAGAAACTAAGATTGCAATCTGGCTATTGCGAATATAAGATGAAATCTTTATTGATCAAGGTGGGGTTCTGAGGCGTCTTGGTCTGGTCGTTGAACACAAACGAAGTATGCGAAGTTGCAGCTATGGCGAAATTTTAATCTAAACAAAACCCAAGTCTAAAAGATGCCTTAAGGGTTGTATATATAGGGGAAAAGAGAGGGAGTTTTGTCCACCCTTGGTAAGGTGGGACTAAAACACCTCCTGAGTCGTTTTCCCTATAATACAGACTCTAAACAATAGCCTATTGAGTAGTATTTTGAAATTACATGGGCCTGGCCCACAAATAAGGTGACGCAACACCAATAATAAGCTATGGACAAAATTTATGAAATACCATCTTGTATAATTCGTCCAGCTTCTTGTATGTCATCATGGTGGCTTCAAAGTACGGAAGTCTCCACCGAAAATAAAGTTCTTGTTCCCTTCGCGTGCACCTTCATCACAAAGCTTGATCATGCTCCAGTGTTCATTCCTCTTGTCCATACTCGATGCTTCAACTGTAAACAACACAATTGTAACTAAGTTAGGTAGCATCACATTCTCATGAACACTAGAAACATGACCAAGAAACGAAAGTACCTGATAATCCAACTTGTGTGCGCGAGGTCTAGTAGTTGACGCAATAGGTATATCAGTAGGGGCTAGTGTAACTATGGTAGCCATGTCCTCATCATCCTCCCCTTCTTGAAAACAAAGTCGTCCTCGATGTTGTATAAACTAAAACGTGGCTAAGAAAAGAGACAAGGTGTACACATTGTATATGTATATGTCATCCATTTTTATTGATCGCAGTTGTGGCACATGTGACACATTTATACAAGAGTACTCTTTAAATGTCATGAAATATAAAGCCAAAATACTATCCCAAGAAGTCAAAGGCATGAAAATATTGGAACTCAGTTTGCAAATATAAGTGAAGCGCTTATTTGTAACAAAAGATCGGCAATGCTCATCATTAAACCATCCCAACCTTAAGGAACCATCACCAAGATTAGAGGTCATATCGAAATGATTAAACATTGGCCCAATTATTTTCAAATGTATTTGATCCAAATCTGATTTCTTCCCTGATTCACATGGTTCTTTTGCATCAATAGTTAATTCAATGAGCTCACTCAAAATTGTTTGATCACATGGCAAAGTCAAATCATCAACATAGTCCACTAAAATATCTGGTGTGATCAAAGTAGTAGGTAGCTCATCACATGGTGCATTCAAATTGACAAGGCATTCATCATACTCATGTGGAGGTGGATGATCAGTACCTTTGTCATTACCTCTTATGATCAACTCAGATGATGTAGGCACTCTTATGATCTTGTTCTCTTCGTGGGCAACACATTGTTGTATTTCCTGTTCAGCTTTGCAAGCAAGATGAAACAAATGGTCCATAGGATAACACTCTTCATGAATTAGTATCTCCTGAATATCATGGTTTAACCCTCCCCAAAATCTACCCATAATATCATCTTCAGTTTCCTTTAAAAAGGAGTGCAACAAGGTAGTTTTCAAATCATCATAATATTTTGGTACAGTGTCACTACCTTGTTTTAAATGTTGTAGTTTTTCAATCATGCCACGAGTATAATAAACATTGACGAATCTATCTCTTATGACAAGTTTTAAATCATCCCAAGTATTAGGTACATAATCAGGGTATAACCAACAATGTTCACTCCACCAAACAGTAGCAAAACCAGTGAACGTACCAACCACGAGCTTAACTTTTTGAAGTTCGGAAAAATTATGGGAAGCAAAAATAGCATTCATTTCGAACTCCCTTTCAATATAAAAATCAGGCATAAAACGACCATTAAAAGGTGGCATGGAAATAAGAACCTGTTTGTGCGCATTCTTACGTCTCTGTACCTCTTGTGGTGGTGGTTGTATTTTCTGAGGTGATGACACGTATCCCACGATCGATGAAGCCCAACTGACTCTGGAACCTGCCATGATTAGTAGAAGCACGAAACAAAATCCAAGAATAATGTTCCTAGGAACTACTAGGATGTGGTGGTAAACTCACAGTAGAGCAAAAATCAAAGTCTTACAAGTTCTTAGCATGTAGCAGGTGGTGATCGGCAACCAGCGGTGTCAAATAACTCCAAAAGTTGGGTAAAGCGATTGCCAAGTGAACGTATGTATGCACGGTGTAGAAATATGTGGAGCTAGGTTGGCTTTATATGTGTGGAAAGAAAATGCTAGAACCACTTTAACTAATGCAAGCTAAAAATTCGCTCAAAGTGGCTGAGTGCTGGTTCTAGACTAGACCATGCTAGAGACGCGAGCCTAAGACACAAATGAGTTCTCCCAGTCAGAACAGCCAGACAAACAAGCACGTGTGCAAACACCTGGTGAAACTGCAATCAGTATTTTTATTGTGTTGAAAAGTGGATCTGAACTAACAAGGAAGAAACTAGCTGATGTGATCGACCAGATCCCACGTGCGGGAGATGTGTTTGTCATAGTACTTGCGCAGTACAACTCTTGTAAACAGTCAACAAGTCCTAAAGTATGCACTTCCTTTTTACTGCTTCTTTCTTCAGAAAATAGTTTTTAGGCAACTCTCCAAGAAAAATACTATAAGGATGTGTGCGTGGATGTGTACAAAAATTTGGAGCCTCTCTCTTCTTTGTCCAGTCAAATCAAACAACCAGCAAATCAAGCCAACGTACACTAGAATCAACCATTATTTAACTGGACACGTCTAGGGAGTGGTCGTTGGCTCCCTAGCAGTCCCGAGCGGCCTCTTAAATATGGTACATTTCTGTCCCCACCCAATCCCAAAGAGGAAAGAAAGGGAAAGGGCAGCTCCCCACTGCACAGAAAACACCAGGTCCTCAGCGCCTCATTCCAGTCCTAAACCCACGTGATTCTGCCCTCCTTCATTTCTCTTCCAACTTCCTGGTCTCACCAATCACGCAGCACGCACCAACCCATCTCCTACTGCTTCACCCACCATCTTCTTCCCTATGAAATAAGCAAGAAGGAACATGTCATGGGAGCCTTCCCTATCTCAGAAGTTGTCCTTGAAGTTCTGTCAAGGTGAAGACCAAGAAGTTCTGATCTACACAATTTTTGAGGTGAAAAAGAGAAGGAAAGAAGTGAGATGTACCAGGTTGCTATAGACCTTCAACTTAAAAAAGAGGAAGCAACATGACATGTTCCTCATCTTCTTCTTCACCTTGAATTCAACTTCTCCAATCCTTCATGCTGACTACAATTGCTCCAAATATAGTTCACCCAAACTTGTGCATTAAACCCCCAAAACACACAAAGATGGAATTGCATATTGGGCAACTTTTGTTTTGGTTGCGGCCAACTATTTTGGGTAATCCAACCAAATTTTATTTCATATTGTGCAACTCACACAAACACAAGAACCAAATGAACATCCTGCTATAAAAAAACAAGAAAACCTGACATATATAGGCCATGTGTTCTGGTTTGTTGCACCTGGTCTACTAGATATATATATATATAATGCAGTAATGTTTTAGTTCAAAGGAAAACAATGGCTAAAAACTGAAAGAGACAAAGTAGCAGATTGCTTCTTGGTGATCACTTCTTACCTGCAATTTTTTTGTTAGAAGCTAATCCATCCAGCTCCTGGTTGGCAGACAAAAACAAAACAAAAAGAAGACATGTTACTTCTTGTAAGATTCTTGATGCATGAAAAACAAAACTTCATGAGAATACATGGGACCCCATGTTGTATGTCATCTTGGCCAAAATTGGAAGAATCCCCCAAAAAATGTATGTGGCGGCAAACCCGACAACATATTGGACCTAGATAGGTTTGTGCTGTGCAACTTATGGCTCCCTTCTATGCAACAATTGTGCAATTGACAGAAGTAGTTTGGATGTTTCTTACTTGAATAAAAGTACTTTCAGATTTGTGTCTATTGTGTGCAGATGGAATAGAACCTGTGTGAAAAGCTTGAAAACAGAGAAATGTAATATACCAAGAAAATATGCCCATCATGTGTGTTATTTGTGCAACTTGTGGGTGCATCTATGCAACTGAGAGAATTTACTTGGATGTTTAGTTTGATAAGAAAAAGTTCTACCAAAATTTGATTTGTTTGTTTCAAACCTATGATGATTTGTTTGTTTGTTCCCTCATCCACTACCTTTGAGAGAAAAAGGTATAAGCCTATGTGCAACTATTATGGGTTGTTGTGCGAGACTGGTACGTCTAGTTGTGCAACTACCAAAACAAACATGTGCAAGTCAAATGGGAGATGTATTAAAAAACAAAAGAAAGAGCAAAAAGGTCTACTCACTTGTAGCCTGACAATCATACGATATGCCTTCAAGCCCATCTTAATGATTGGCGATTAGATTGCAATCCCATGCCTTTGGTTGGATGGGGAAAATTACTTACATGCATGTCTAACTAAAATAATAAAGACAAGAAACTTGTTAGGTCTGTCTAATTGAAATAGTGAATTTTAAAAGATGACAACCACTATCAGGTTCATGTGGAACTATGCCTTATATGGATGCCAACTACTATAAGGTTCATGTGCAACCACGAATTGTAGAGGTGCCAACTTAAATCAGTTTCGTGTATGAAAGAAACTTGCATGATATATGGAGCCGACTACTATGAGGTTCGTGTGCAACTACAACTGCTAGAGATGCCAACAAAAAATGTGACTTACAAAAAAACAAGATAATTAAATTGTCAACTAATTATGGCCGTATTATCTAACCTCCTCATGCTCATATCAACTAGGGATACAACAATGGCCAACTAGTACTAAAAAATGACCAAATTGGATAAACCGCAGGAATTGAAATTGGATGCCATGCATCTCTCTTACAGATGCCCTGCTATTTCAAGCATTAGTTATGCAAGCCTACTACTGATAAAAAATCATGTACAAAAAAGGGGAAAAGAAATCAAAAAAATTAGCATGTCTTGTGTGAATTACCCACAAACAGCCTGTGGTACGCAACTTCTACATAATTTAACTACAATCACTAGAGGAATTTAGTTACAACCACGAAAAATTAGAACAAAATCATGTAGGATACAACAAAATGCAAAAGGTCATCACCGGTAGTAGACGTATCATATAATAGGTAACTGACTAGGCGTATGAAAGTTTCTGGACAGCCCAGACGTATAGGGATGATATGAGGGATCCGATTGGGTCATCTTTTTCCTTCTCTCTCAGGTTCAGTCACCGACCGGGCGCATCCGCGGATGTTTGAGGAGGATTTCGGGTGCCCGACTATAGATGCTCTCAGGATGCCAACTACTAAATGGTTCTTGTGCAACTAAAGGAGTTGAAGATAATTACTCATGTGACATTGTTGTGCAACTATTAAAAAAAGTTAGGGATGCCAACTCCTGATTGGTTCTTGTGCAACTAAAATAGTTGAGGATTCCAACTCATATGATATTGTTGTGGGACTATTTAAAAAGTTGAGAGTACCAACTCCCAAATTGTTCGGGTGCAACGATGAAAGTTGAGGATGCCAACTCATATGATACTCTTGTGCAACTATTTGAAAAGTTGAGGATTCTAACTCCCAATTTTTTGTTGCGCAACTACAAAAGTTCAGGATGCATCTATAAAAGTTGAGGATACCTCTCCTTCACTAGGAGCCACATCTCCTTCTACAACCATTTTTGGTCTGTGAGAAAAAGAAAAAAAAGTAAACGAACAAATTAGTTAAATCAACCAAATGTGTAAAAGAAAGAATGAGAAAAGGAATGATATAAAAATGCCATGGGGTAACCAACTCATGATTATTTTTCAAAGCACACCTACAAAACTAAAAATGTGAGCAACTTGATGCATTGTATGGCCAACTGGACACACATGAGCATGCAACAAGAAACCCAGCATACACACCGCCTTAACATGATTTAGGCACTAGAGCCAAAACTAAATTAGTCGTCAACCGTGCACCTAGATAGACCTTCCGTGTGCAACTTTATAAGTGTGGCTAAGCCAGCTAGGATAAGTACTCATGTACGAATGTGTACCCTTGACAACACGACACACATGAGTGTGCAACCAAAAAAACCACACACACTGCTTCAACGTAGTTTACACAATGTATGCATCTGAACATCATCGATTGTGTAACTGATTAGCCCTCACTATGCAACTTCATAAGTTAGCTAGCCAACTAAGATATGTATATGTGCCATCCAACTATATTTGCATTCCTGTGCAACTATTGCAACAAACTAGCCACTTGGTTACTTGTATGCATGCAACTTACGAGAAAACAGGGAAACCACACAGCAGAGAGTATCATGTTTAAATAGACAATTGCAATCTAGGCGAGAATAGACGACTGAATGAAAAATTGTCGTTAACATGTAGATGAACTGCGGACATCAAAAGTCTGATTGCTCCCGTCAATATCTCGTAGATCAGATTACAACTGTTAAGCTATTGTATTTTCTACCTCAGCTGCCATAGACACCCAAGTTGGGTCAACATTGCAAGTAAATTTCCCGTGTCCAGACTACTAAATATATGAACTTTCCAGAGCAAATTTATGATGTAGGAAATTGATAGCAAAGGCAGATTACTAGTATCAACCAGATTTAGATCTAACAACGTTCATTCTTGTAAACCCAAACAAGTTCACGACTAAACCGTCTCGAAGACACAACTGAAGAGAGAGAGAGAGAGAGAGAGAGAGAGAGAGAGAGAGAGAGAGAGAGAGATTAGGGATATAGATCAATGGAGAGAAGGAAGGGGAATACTACCTGCATGTGAGGATTCACAGTCGTGTGGAGCCGCCATGAGCTGAGAGTCTTGTGCAGTGGGGGCAAGGCACGTTGCCGCGCTGTCGAACTAGCCGGGGAGGGGACTGGTCGAGGGGAGCGACGCTCAATGGCAGAGATGCATATGCTCGTGGAAGAAGATGAGACGCAGCGGCGCTGAAGGTTGGGGACTGCTTCCTATGGTGACTCATGGTGGCGTGAAAGACGAGAAGACTGCCGGGGTCACGATAGGCAACAGTGACGGGAGGTGGGCGGCGAGCTGACGCCGTCAGGAGGCGGCGCGAGGGAGGAGGCGAGGTGCGCGGCAGCAGTGGTTACTTGAGGAGGAAGGTTATGGGGCTCTGAAGTGGATAAGATTTGTTTTTTCCTTTTTTTAGTTGAGAGATGAACCGAGCGTGTGAGGTGTTGTCGGGTATGGCATAGTGCGGCCGCTCAGTCTCGAGAAATAGTGCGTGTGCACTTTTAAGATTTTAGGTATTTAATTCTGCATGCAAAACAAGTTGGATTCCACGTTCACTTGTCTTCCTTTAAAAAATAGATAGTGTTCTTTTCGAACCATATCAGATCGGCCCTCTCCCTTCTATAAATTTTATAACAATCCTTTTTAATTTGTTGCTGCCATGTGGACAATCCAAACTTTCCTATGACCAAAGCTGATTCGCTTCCTCCTCCTCTTCTTTTTTAGGAAAAAAATAACGCCCAATCTTGACATAATATTTTTCTTTCCTTTTTATCTCCTAAAAACGTGAGGATCCAGTTTGGCTGCTCCTTTTTTTTGGCAAACAAAACTTGGTATAAAAATCTGAATGGTGGCGGCTCTACTTTCCTACAAGTATTACTTTCAGCCGTGGAGCTTCCAAACTCTTACTCTATATTTCTATACTATTATTAAAAGAGCAAACGTAAACTCTTCTAAAGCCACACAACAAACTGTATACGGGATAATCACGACCCTTCGACCAGAGCAATTTACATATATCCTACTACCCTTATTGTGTCAATGGTTTATCATTTAGATCAACGTCTCAGATTAAATGTTCTGCTAAGCAGACGCCATCATCTGCCAATCCTCGCAGCGCTCCGCGTCCTCGATCCCGCGGCCCCACCTGTGATTTCCGGAAAGATTCCACCCGAATCATGCCTTATCAGGAAGAATGGGTCAGTTCAAAAAGAAAAAAAACGGATCGTAGCAAGCGCCGCCGCTCCTCCCGATCGCCCTGAGTCGACCCCGCCTCCGGTCGCCGCCCACGCACCTGCAAGCCGCCGCCGACGTCCTCTGCCAGTCAGCCGCACTCAGCATCCTCCTCCTCCCTTCTCTCTCCCTCTCCTCACTAATCTCTCTCTCTCTCCGTTCCCGCACTATAGGGCTCCACCGGACCGTCCCACACGACTGCCGGCCTCCTCCCGACCAGACCAACGATGGCGACGACCGGATCTGACCGGCCCCCTCCGTTTCCGCCTCGCCTAGCCGCAACACTCATCCGCCCCACCTCTCCCAGCGAGCCCCGCCGCCCCCTCCCTGTCGAGCCCCCTGGTGGTGGACGGTGACATCTCACCTGGACTAGATTGGAGAGTTGCATCCAATCAGGCCTCCCTCCTCTCCACTAAGTGCATCTGATTCTGAACACAGAGTTGTTCACGGTATGTGTTCTACCTTTTTCTCTTTAGGCAGAAGCGTATGCTGCTATGTTGGTTCAACCTTTGGTAGCGTTCTGATGAAAGTGATGGTTTATTTCATTCAGATGCTGATTAGTTTGCTTGTGGATGTGCTATTTTTACGCAGGTAATTTTCAATTCTCTGACACAAGCCATTTGTGTGAGCGCTAATTAACTTATATGGTAAGACTCTATGGGAGGCTCCGACAATAAAACTATTTTAGAAGACACGGCAATATTTTACTATATGAAGTGAAAATGTACAAGTTGTAGATGGACAACTATGGCAGCTCTTCTATACAGTTATTTACTGTCCAGCGAGGCCCTCAAAGGATATCTAAAGAAGTGAGAATGTACACCTTGTTTTTCTAGGCGAACATGACTAGGATGAGTCAGTAGCATAGTAGTCATAGTTATCTAAAAAAGGAAGTGTCCCAGGCAACAAGATAAATTGTTCTGATGTCCAATGCATTGAAGCTATAATGCATATATGCTTAGTAAATTGTTTAGATTTGTCTGAGACTAATAATGACCAACTTAGTGAATTGTTAAACCTGAAATTTTGTGTTTTCCATTTAACACAGTGAATTGTTTGCACAATTCAGTTCCGTGTTGATTGAATGGACGTGACATGATGTTTTCTCCATGTAACGGACTGAAGTGGATTGACATGGCTTCTGTCCATCATGCAGTTATGTGCTTTTCTTCCTTGTTGCAGTGTTGCGCATCTTTGCTGTGACTCCATGAATATGAAAGCTATATTTACTCCTAAGCTATGAGTGTCCTCTAACTTCCTTCCATGAGAGGTATTTGCTCTCAGTCCCGGCCATCCTTATTACGAGGGATGCAACAAGGTTCAATGGATCATGACGTTTGGACTAGATTTGAATCTGTATCTACCAAATCTATGCGTACATTTTTATGCTATAAATTTCTTTGTCTTTCAGTATCCTATTGAAGTTCTATCAGCCGACAGGTGCATTGCACTGTTGAGGAGACACATGCATTTGTATTCGATATTGAAGCGAGCCTGACACCCTGAAAGAACTATACAATGATATTTGGCTATTGCTTTCAGTATTAGAGAAGCATAGAAACAGAACTGCATGGCTTACTGTATTTTTATGTGGCAGTCCTCTATGCCATCATGCCATACTATTTATTTTGAGCAACCTTTCTATGGTATTTTGTTGGACAATTTTTAGTGTAATCTCAAGCACCTCAATATATGGTAAACAACTGCATGCTTGGGTATATGTTCTATTCTCAATGTTGTATTCCTTTTATTTGCTCTGTTACTGTAGCAATCAAAAAGAATCGGACACAAGCTCCAGTTAGTCCTGTACAAAAATTGGTGTAGAAGTGTGGTCTATGGATTCCTTATATTGTCGATTCAGACTTGGGATTGTAGGGAAAAGTGTGGACTATGGATAAATAACAACGTTTTAAATAGCGGGCTATGGCATTTAGCGGTGACCCTAAAAAACAACTATAACTGGGCTATAGCGGCAAATTGTACATGAAATCATTTAGCGGCAACCCCCTCAAACAACTATAGCGGGGCTATAGCGGAGCTATAGCGAGGCTATAGCCGGCTATTTGAAACTATGATAAATACCAGAACTGGATTGACCATGTCACATCTTCACCAAGAGTCATGGCACTGACATATTCAAGCTTTGTTGTTTCCTTCGTTTCCAAGCAACACTCTTAAAGGCAATATATGCAGGTTTATCATTCATGTGAGAGATATGAAGGATGAAACAAAAGTAAAAAGGTGTTTATGCTAACGGAGCATCATAATTAGGTAGGAGTGCCTGTTGGTTTTATAAACCCAGTATCATCCTACTCCTTGTAGTTTCTGTATTGCCTGCAAATAATACAATTTTCAATGGATATTTTGTTATGGTCATATATAAATATTTAAATATTTAAAAGTTCCAGAGGTTCCTTGAGACGAGATGATGGCTCTGATGTGCTATATGTTTACATAGGAGATTTTTTTTTCTCATGGTCGTGCGTTGCACGTGCATTCTTACTAGTATCTCCAAAAATTGAAACTGGGATTTACCGCACAGAGCACTTTCCAAGTATTAACAAGCAAACGTGATTGCTCTTTTCTTGTAAACTCAAACCGATCAGCCCTCTATCTCTCTTTTATTTTTGGCTGATCTGTTTTTTGACTTGCTCTCTACTTATACTAATAAACAATCAAACAAGAACTTTCTTACGTGCACCCCACAAACATACACGGATTCATTACCACCACACGATTAGACCCAGTAAACATAATCTAACTGTTAGCCTTAATTACCACCACACGATTAGACCCAATAAACATAATCTAACTGTTAGCCTTAATCTAATCTGTTTCGTGGTGTGCATTTTGCAATTTACAACGACTGACCATACTCCACCGCAGAGGAATGTGAAACTCCACGCCCGCAACCCCTACAATCACGCAAGGGACGTAGAAACAGGAAACTGATCGCAAACGGATCCCTTCACCCTCAACCATGATGATTCCCTGTCATCACCACTCCAAACACCGCCTTCCAAGACAACGAGGGCTCCCTCGCCGCACGACACCACCGTCTCCTTCCTGGAAAGTGAACTCGCCACCGTGGGAGGTGCTCCAGGTGATGAGGTGTGGAGAGGCGACTAGAACGAGGAAGGAAAAGGGATGGTGGAAAGAGGGATGGCCACAACAATCTAATCATCTCTCTATCCCATCCGTATAATAAGCCTTCCATCATGGATGGATCATTAACCCGCGTCGCACGCTTCATCGGATCAGCAGAGAGGCTGAGGAGCCATGGGGAACTTCCAGCGATCACACTCGAACATAACCAAGGAGAAAAGCAAGAATAAATCATTGGAGAAGATGAGAGCGGAGGAGGAGATGGCGGGCCATCCCGGCGGAGTCGCCATCGTCGTCGACGCAAATGAAGAAAAGGAACTGAAAGTAGTTGGGAAGATGATGGTGGTGCTGCAATGGCTGGACCTGGACGGCGCGGACCTGGTGGTGCCCGAGGCGGAGGCGAGCCAGTGGGGCATCCAATTAGAGAACATGATCATCAGGTACGAGTACGATACCTATGCCCCGGACGGCGGAAGCAGAGGCTAGCGGTACCCCCGCGTCCACCTCCGTGTCGACTCTGCTGCCCTCTCCCTGATCCTCCACTGCTCCAGGCATACCCAAGCCGACCCGGGATGGGCCGCCGCTGCCCCAGCCTCGATCACACCATGCTCCTTGACCTCCAAGGATCTCGGCAATGGGGGCCTGCTTGACCACCTGTGCAACACCATTGCTGCCATGGTGGAAGGGAAGTCGTCCGATGAGATCTGTGCCATGTTCGGCATGAGGCCTACCTACGGCTCCGCTACTCGGCCCGACCCAAAGGTAGAGAAAGCGCTGCTGGTTGTCCACTTCGTCCGCTACCACGGCGATGGCGTCTCCACGTATAACACCAAGCTCCATTGGTTCATGGCCACCCTTTACTATCGCAACTCATACTGACATCGCATGATAAACAGTGTAAGTCCCCCCCCCCCGCGTTCTATTTTATGCACACAAACTAAATAGGGAGGAGAACAAGTAGGCGACCTGATGACGGTGATTGTGACCGCAACGACGTCGCAGGTGAGTCCCGCCAGCCCATGAATCCTTCTTCCTCTCATCCCCTTCTCCATGCCGAACACATGTACACCCGCCTGCAGTAAATCCTCTATTCTTCGCATGTTCAGTTGCTCCTTTACTTAGGACTCTTTCTTTCTATTTTTCTTTGTATGTCTACTAAGTACAGTAGGTGTACTGAGTACTATTCTATCATTCTATTGTTTTCTTCTATTGATCAAGGTGGGGTTCTGTGACGCCTTGATCTGGTCGTTGAACACAAACGAAGGATGCGAAGTTGCAGCTATGGTGAACTTTTAATCTAAACAAAACCCAAGTCTAAAAGATGCCTTAAGGGCTATATTTATAGAGGAAAAGAGAGGGGGTTTTGTCCACCCTTGGCAAGGTGGGACTAAAACACCTCCTGAGTCATTTTCCCTATGATACGGACTCTAAAAATAGCCTATGGAGTACTATTTCGAAATTACATGGGCCAGGCCCACAAATAAGGTGACACAACACCAATAATAAGCTATGGACGAAATTTATGAAAGACCATCTTGTATAATCTGTCCAGCTTCTTGTATGTCATCATGGTGGCTTCAAAGTACGGAAGTCTCCACCGGAAATACAGTTCTTGTTCCCTTCCTGCACACCTTCATCACAAAGCTTGATCATGCTCCAATGTTCATTCTTCTTCTCCATGCTCGACGCTTCAACTGTAAACAACACAATTGTACCTAAGTTAGGTAGCATCACAATCTCACACTACAAAAAAAGACACTTCCGTGATGATACGTGTTTGTCACAGTAGGTCACGTTTTCTGTCATGCATGTACATCCATGCCGATTTTATGACAGAATCAAGATAGTCATACCTGTGCTGTCATAGAAGTGTTCCATGACATTACCAAAATTATCATCACAGAAGTGTCCACTTCCATGACGATAAATCGGGCGTCATAGAAGAGCTTTCGTCAAGGGTGACCGACACGTGGCATCCATCGTAATGGGACGCCGTTAAGTTATCGGGTCTGGTTTTGGATCTGATAACCCGCTAACAGCCCCGACCAATGCCGATTTTCTACGTGCAAAATTCTCATTGGCTGACGGAACCATGTGTCGGCTCCACGTTGGCACAGATGTCACTCATCCAATGGGCAAGATGCGCCTATGATACGTTGACATGTGGACCGGCCCAAAAGTGGCCCATAAAGATTAAATGGGTTGGCCCAACTAAAGGCCCACAAGATTTAGTGGGCCATAATGGGTCGGCCCAACTAAAGGCCCACAAGATTTAGCGGGCCATAATGGGCCGGCCCAACTAAAGGCCCACAAGATTTAGCGGGCCATAATAGGTCGGCCCAGCTAAAGGCCCATAAGATTTTGCAGACCATAATGGGCCGGCCCAGCTAAAGGCTCAATATTCTCAGTTAAGGCCCATACGGCTAGTGTCAAATCGGCTCGTCAACGGCCCGTCCTAAACTTGTCATCATCGCGGCCCATGGTCACTTCTGGCCCGTTAACAGTCTGCTAAGAATTTGGGCCGAATTATGCCCGGTGTATTTCCGGCCTATTAAAGGTCCTGCTTCATTTGGGCCCATTTATAGGCCATTGAAACTTTCGGCCCATAAACGACCGTGAAGGATATGGGTCATATTCGGCCATGTTTGACATTCGGCCTGTTAGAGGCCCACTACAGATTTGGGCCACTTTTAGCCTGTTGTGACTTTCGGCCTGTTAACGTTGGACGAAATTCATGGGCCATATGTGGCCCAATGCCACATCGGGCCTACTAACGACCCATATAAAAATGACACTAATCAAGCCCGACCAAACTTTCGGCCTGTTAAAGGCCCGTGTAGTAGGTCGGCGCATTTACGGCCTGTTTGAATTTCGGCCTGTGGACGATCCGCATTGTAAGTGGGCCACCATTTCGGCCTGCTAAGACCAGTGGGTTATTTGGCACAATCAGGGCCCAATCTTACTTTCGGCCTATTAAAGGCCCATGTTTTTATGGGCTCGAGATATTTACACATGTAACGGCATATTATTACCAAGGGCCCAAATTATATTTAGGCCTGTTAAAGGCCCACTATGGGAAAAGGCCTACCAGAAAAATATGAAAGCTTATGCTGATTTAGGCCCATATATTTTTAGTGGGCTATATGCAAATTTCGGCCCAGAATCGTTTTTAGCCCAATTGGAATTGACACGACGAATGTTGGCATGTTGGGCTCCTATGAAGCTTTGGGCCGAATACATTACTAAGATAAACCTACACTATACAAAAATAGCGTCGTAATTACCGCAGCCTTAGGCAGCATCATAAATGTTGTATCACAACAAAATAAATTCCAACCATACAACAAAAGGCTTGTTGGCATAAAGTTTACAATCCTTGCAGACAAAAGCACCATGAGATGTATAGAAGAACAAATCATTTGACCTGAGTGCTTATGTTTCAGGCTGTAGAATCTGATGGAGCAGCATGATCTTCACCTTTTTCTTCCATTGCTCTTGAACAACGAAGCAAATGTCTGATAGTCTGGTTTCAAAACCATTCATATCTTCACGACATTTGTCAACCACTATTTTTGTTTCCGACACAACGTCCATTAGGGATTGGACTTGTGTCTGGAGCACAGATATATCACTCTGTCTAGCCGGAAGATTTTGTTCAGTAGGTGATTTGGACGAGGTTACCTTGACAACCAACCCAGAATTACGCAGGAAGGTGCTTTCTGCACTACTAGTGGAGAGATACCGACGCATTGCAACAAGAGGTGACATTGTGCCTGTGTTAGCCTCATCACCTTCAGGTGGTTGTGGCTGTTCAATCATTTGTTCCATAGCTTGCTGAAAGTTTGAACTTGTAGATTAGTGTACCAGATAAGTTACTAATGAGAAAAAAAACAAAGTAGGTTTCACATTTATACATAACTTATTTTGGTGAACTACTGTAATACATTAGCATGTATTGTAGTGCCAACTACATAATAAAATCACTTTCGGAACATATGTCCATGTAGCATGCCTACTGTATTGTCTATTTCCTCACATTCGTTGACATCTAAGGATAAAGAGACATGGTTTAAAGTAGGATGAACATAGTACGACATCATTCATATCATGGGCAAACAGATACAAAACAAACATGCTATTCTATCATTGTGTGCGCACGTGAACATCACAACTAGATTACAGATCGAGACCAAAAGAATATCCTTCATCTCTTTTAAATCATGTAAGGTGAAATGATACGTTAAGACAACTGTGTATAAAAGTGAACAGAGTAACTAACATTGGCTGCAAACCAAGCAGTTAAATGAACACATCACAGTACCAATTAGTTCAAAGGCAGGAGGAGTAAGGACTTACAACATCGGCCTGAACTGGTGCGCTCATGCTCTTCTTGTTGGTGTTGCAATCCTTGAAGATTTGCACTGCATTTGGTTCAGGTTCTTTTTGGTCCGCACGGGTTTTCCTCTCTATTTGGAACAAGTCAATATAGATACGATAATATGGCTCAGAAAAAAGAAGGAACTAGCAGCTATTTACAAGAGCCTCGCAGTGTGCAATATAGCTATGAGATCCTGTTGTCTGTTGGAATTTCACTTTAGAACGGTTGGTCTTGTTCTTCAAGCAGTTAGCCTAGAAGAAGATACACTTGTAAGGCACATACATAAATACAAGTTCAACATGTGGTCTGATCAAATACATATACCCTACCTGATACTTTGGATCAGACCAGTGTTTAACAATGGTTGTCCAGTCTTCATATGTAATATATTCCACTGGAGATGTTTGGGCGATTTGATTGTTAGCCTTGCCTTCAAAGTGATATTTTCTAAGGTGGTACTAATACTGTCGCAGAGCATATATGAAAAACATGAGTTCATACTTGTTTAGTTGCATCATATTTCGGATCCAACTTGAACCTCATCTGTTGAAAAAAGAATGTGAGTTTTATTAGGAGGAAGCTAGAAAGTATGGCACAGAGCAAGAAAATATTACAAATTGCGATGAATAACATTACTTATGGATAAATGGCCAAGCAAGGTGTTAAACTGGGTATTATCTTTCTCATTCCTGTACTGGATCCATGTTGGGAGGATACGTGCATGACACCTAACGGCAATGGCTGCCTCTGATACTAACGTGGCTGACTTTGTAGCATCACGTGGCCTTTTTAAACCTGCCTCAAAATGGATCTCCATTCTTCCTCCTTTAGATTTTGTTAATCTGTTAAGCATTATCCCTCATGTATGTTTCCGCTTGCACCGTGGTGCTAGTTCAACAACGAATATGGAAAGTGTTAGTGCACATCGAACTGTGAGAGTACATATAAAGGAGCATGCAACTGCAACTTGACTCGGTCTGGTACGTCTTGGTGTTGATGCTCATGAGGTTCATCTAATCTTGGCAAGTCCTGTTGTGTCAGCAGTGCTTCGGAAGTAGTGTTAGGTGTGAATGCAACTTGGGAACTAGCCAGTTCCGGAGCAAACAAACGAGTAACTCGTTGAGATGCCGGTATAGTTGAATCGGATGCTACAGCTGGTGGAGCAGGTGATACTGTGTTTGTAGATTTAGCTAGTGGACTTCGACCTTCTACTGCACTATAAGTACCAGCAGAATCTCGAGGGCGGATCCTTTTCCGTTTCACCCAACGAGTAACACCATTCCCTACTATATTCTTTTCCTTGCTCTTTTTTGACTTTGCCATGTCAAGGCATACCCACAACACAAAAGAATAAAAATCTCACTTCAGAACTCATTGATGCATGATACAGACAAGAAATACTTTGATGTAAGACAATCGTATGAGGATGGAATGTGTAAGAAAAACAGGCGTGACATATTGACAGCTACGATGTGTAAACTAAGAAGAAGGATTTTCAAGAAAATAAAAGTAATGCAAGCTAGACACCATATGAAAGATGCAATCAAATATCACTCTGCCTAGTTAAAAGTGTCTTGTCATAAGTGGCATTTCAAAAAAGTAGAAGCAGTGCAATGTAGAAATCAATGCAAGATGCAACCACTATCAAACTGCCATGTTAAAAGCGTCCAATCATGAGTGACTGATGCGGGATACACAACAGCAGTACTTTGATGTAAGAACATGGTATGATTGATAGATGCAGTGTATTCTAGACACAAATGCATGTCATATGCACATGTATAATGTATAAACTTAGCAGGTGCAATTTAATCAAAATACAAGAAATACAGGCTAGACAACATATGCAACATGAAATCAATTATCACACTGTCAACTTAGAGCAAGCACCTGCGGTGGTGGAGTACGGGAGATGAACTCATCATGTAGACATGGGTCTTCTACTTCATTAGCAGTAGTTGTGGCAAATCTAGACAGTCTCTGTTTGCATCAGTCCAGAGGACCACCAACATCCCCTAACTTACTCTTTTCCTTCCTATTTTCTAATATTGCCTTATGAAGTCAAAACCAAAAGAAGATGAATAAAATTAGCTCTGCATAACTGGTTGATGCATGATACAGACGAACACTACTTTGATGTAAGGCAAGCACATGATAGGAGGATGGAATATATACAAAAAGAAGACATCATTGCATATACAGACGTATGATAGGAGGAGGGAATATGTATCAAAAACAATAAGCAGAAGGCATTTCAAAAAAATTTAGAAGAAATGAAAGCTAGGAACCATATGAACATGCAACTAATATCACTCTATCAGGTAAAAAGTGTCTCGTCGTAAGTGCCATTTGAAGAAATTAGAAGCAGTACAAGCTAGAAGACAATGCAAGTTGCAACCTACATCACACTCCCAAGTTAAATGTGTCTTATGATTAAGTGATCGTTGCAGGTATAAGTTGTAAGCTACGCAGATGCAATTCAACAAAATCAGAAGCAATACGAACTAGACATCATATGGAACACGCAACCACATATAACAGTTCCAAGTTAGAGCAAGCACCTGTCATGGTGGACTAGGGGAGATGTGCTCATCATCTACACAGCTACGTTGACTGTCCAGCCTTGTGTTGTCTTGCGAATCTTGTTGGTGGGATGGCGGTGTAGAATCTATAGAGGCCCTCTGTTCAAGTTGCTCCGAAGGACCACCATCATCCGCTGCCGAACTAATTTCCTTTAGCTGTATTGATTTTGCATTGTGAAGTCAAACCGATAAGAAAAAGGAATAAAATTCGCTCTTCAGAACTCATTCATGCATGATACTGACGAACACTACCCGAATGAAATGCAAACCCATGATACGAGGGTGGAATATGTACCAAAAATAGGACGGCATGACATATTCACACCTATGATGTGGTAACTAAGCAGAAGGCATTTCAACAAATTAGAAGCACTGCAAGCTAGACACCATATGAAAGGTGCAACCAATATCACTCTGCCAAGTTCAAACTCTCTGGCATTTCAACAAATTAGAAGCAGTACATGCTAGAAATCATATGCAAGACACAATATCATAGTGGCGACTTAAATGTGCCTTATCATAAGTGACTGATGCGGGATATGCAAGAACAGTAGTCTGATGTAAGAACATGGTGTGATCAAATATAGTATGTTCTAGAAACAGGAACACGTGTCATATTCACAGGCATTATGTGTAAAGTAAGCAGATGCAATTCAACAAAGTTAGAAGCAATACAAGAAAGACATCATACGCAACATGCAACCACATATAATAGTGCCAAGTTAGAGCAAGCACCTGTGATGGTGGAGTAGGGGAGATGTGCTCATCATCTACACAACTACGTTGACTGTCTAGCCTTACGTTGTCTTGCAAATCTTGTTGGGAGGATGACGGAGTAGAATCTGTAGAGACCCTCCGTTTCATTTGCTTGGAAGGACCACCATCATCCAATGCCTTACCAATTTCCTTCCGCTTTATTGATTTTTCATTGTGAGGTCAAACCGACAAGAAAAAGGAATAAAATTCGCTCTTCAAAACTCACTCATGCATGATACTGACGGACACTACTCTGATGAAAGGCAAAGTCATGATATGAGGATGGAATATGCATGTAAAACTGGACCGCTTTACATATTCACACCTATGATGTGGTAACTACGCAGAAGGCACTTCAACAAATTAGAAGCACTACAAGCTAGACACCATATGGAAGGTGCAATCAATATCACTCTGCCAACTTAAAGGTGTCCCTTCATAGGTGGCGTTCATCAAACTAGAAGCACTACATGCTAGAAAACATATTCAAGATGCAAACCAATATCACACTGCCAACTTAAAGGTGTCCCTTCATATGTGACTGACGCAGGATACACAAGAAGAGTAGTTTCATGTAAGAATGTGGTGTGATAGATATATATAGTATGTACCAAAAATAGGAAAGCATGTCATATTCACACGTATCATGTGTAAGCTAAGCAGATGAAGTTTACACTAATTAGGAACAATACAAGCTAGATTCCATACGCAACATGCAACCAGATATCACACTGCCAAGTTAGAGCAAGCACCTTGGATGGTGGAGTAGGGGAGCGGAGACTTGGAACTTGTAATGCACTAGCAGTACAAGGAGAATCCGTATAGATGCTCCGTTTACGTTGCTGCAGAGGACCACCATCATCGCCTTTCTTACTCTTTTCCTTCCTCTCTTTTTGATTTTGCCTTGTCAAGTCAAACCCACAAGAAAAAGGAATGAAATTTGCTCTTCAGAACTCACTAATGCATGATACTGACGAGAACTACTTTCATGTAAGACAGCCGCATGATGGGAGGATGGAATATGTATGAAAAACAGGACGGCATGACATATTGACATGTATGATGTATAAAGTGTAAACTAAGCACAAGGTGTTTGAACTAGTTAGAAGCAATGCAAGCCACTCCCTCCGTTCCAAAATAGATGACTCAACTTTATACTAACTTTAGTACAAAGTTAGTACAAACTTGGGTCATCTATTTTGGAATGGAGGGAGTAGAAACCATATGAAAGATGAAACCAATATCACTCTGCCAAATTAAAAGGGTGGCCTAACAAATGTATTTGACTAAATTAGAAGCAATACATCACAACAGGCTAGAAATAATATGCAATATGCAATGAATAAAGGTGTCTCATCGTAAGTGATTGATGCAGGATACAAAAGAGAGGTAGTTTCATGTAAGAACATGGTTAACACATAGATGTAGTGTGTACCAAAAATAGGAAGGCATGTCATATTCACAGGTATAATGTGTAAACTCAACAGATGCAATTTACCCTAATTAGAAGCATTAGAAGCTAGACACCGTATGCAACATGCAACTAGATATCACACTACGAAGTTAGAGCAAGCACCTGCGATGGTGGTGTAGGGGAAGTGCGGTCTTCAAGTACAGAGCTACATTCAATATCTTCAATTAGGCTTGTTGTTTCTTGAGAATCATGCGGAGAGGATGAAACTGTACTCTTTATAAGAGTAGCGCGTCTCATACTGATCCACGGGCGTGACTGTCTCATCATAAGCGATAGATGCAGGATACACAACAACAGTAGTTTGATATAAGAACATGGTGTGATAGGCAGATGTAGTATGTACCAAAAACAGGAAGGTGTGTCATATTCACATGTATTATGTGTAAGCCAAGGAGATACAATTTAACAAATTAGGAGTAATACAAGCTAGGCACCATATGCAACATGCACCAGATATCATACTGCCATGTTAGAGCAAGCACCAGGGGTTGTGGAGTAGGGGAGATGAGATTTGGAACTTGCACTGCAGTAGGACTAGCAGGAGAATCTGCAGAGATCACCTGTTTCGGTTGCTCGAGAGGACCACCATCATTCCGTGCCTTCGTCCTTTTAGATTTTTCCTTGTCAAGTAAACACACAATAAAAAGGAATGAAATTAGCACTTCCAAATTCGTTGTTGCATGATACTAACGAACACAACTTTTATGTATGGCAACCACATTGTAGGAGGATGGAATATGTGCGAAAAACGCTAAGCAGAAGGCATTTCAACAAATTAGAAGCAATGCAATCTAGACACCATATGAAAGATCCAACCAAAATCACTCTACCAAGTTAGATGTGTCTCATTATAAGTGGCACTTAAACAAATTAGAGGCAATGCATGTTTGAAATGATATGCAAGATGCAACCAATATTACATTGTCAACTTGAAGGTGTCTCGTCAGAAGTGATTGATGAGGGATACATAAGAAAAGTAGTTTGATGAAGAACATGGTTAATCCAAAGACGTAATATGTACCAAAAACAGGAACACATGTCATATTCACGGGTATAATGTGTTAACTAAGCAGATCCAATTTACCCTAATTAGAAGCATTACAAGGTAGACACCATATGCAACATGCAACCACATATCACACTGCCAAGTAAGGGCAAGCACCTGCGATGGTGGTGTGGGGGAATTGCAGTCATCAACTAGACAACTACGTTGACTATCTTCATTTAGCCTTTCTGTTTCTTGAGAATCATGCGGGGAGGATGACACTTCACTCTTTAAACAAGTAGCGCGTCTCACAGTAACCCACTCGGGTGACTGTCTCGTCATAAGTGATTGATGAGGGATACAAAGGAGCATTAGTTTGATGTACGAACATGGTTAATAGACATATGTAGTATGTATCAAAAACAGGAAGGCATGTCATTATCAAAGGTATAATGTATAAAGTAAGCTGATGCAATTTAACAAAATTGGAAGCAATACAAGCTAGACACCATATGCAACATGCAACCACATTTGACAGCATGAAGTTAAAGCAAGCACCTGGGATGGTTGTGTGTGGCAATTGAGATCATCAATTGCAGAGCTACATTTACTGTCTCCATCTGCTGGCACTGCACCCTTTAGAGCGCTGAGACGCTTAGTGCTTATCTCCGAATTACATTGGAGCGACTTCTGTCTTTTCCTTTTTGTATTCATCAAGACTGCGTCAGAGTCTGAAACACCCATGCATAAAAAAATAATAGTGTGAGTATGGGTGAAGTGTGTGCACAAGTAGTACAGTGTAAAGGTAGCAGATAGGAGGTCGGTGAGAAATAAATGACGGGGGACATATGATAGCTCTACAACATGCATGGCCCACGAAATTACTAGATTCTAGGATTTTGAAATATGAGCACAGGGATGGCCGGGAAATGCGGATGCTCCTCCAGCACACCACAAGGTGTGGTCCTATGAAAATAACAGTTGACTGAAAACAAATAGGTCAGTCCATTTTTCCTACACCGTCTGATGTACAAAGAATGGGCAGATCACCTTCATCTACCTCCAGCCAGTTAGTGTTATGATCTTCCTCAAAACGCCAGCGACCACCGGCCCAGTCACCTGCCTTCGCCCTCCCTTTGACCTCACCACACCGCCATGCTTGGCACCGCCCGGGCCATCCCTTCAAGCCCCGCCGACCTCTAGACCGGGCGCAAGCAGCTCCTGCACCCGACACTCCTATGGTAGACACCAATGCACTGCTTCCCCGGTGAACATGTGGACTAGGTGCTTCGCGCGCCTAAGCGGGTGCTGCTTCTTTTAATTGCTATTCGACTGACCCTAAATTGAAATCCAGGCGGGCTACTGACCTCTAGCAAAGGTGAAATAGTAAATGGGAGGAAACCTTGTGCATTTAGTATCATGAAGAAGATCCAGTACGAAGCGCTCAACTAGTTTCTTTCGTGGAATGAATACGGTGTGAGCAGAGACATAAGATTTGCACGAATAAGGGAAGAGGAGTACCTCTTTCTGCTAGCAGTGTTGTGTCCCCCTTCTGTTTTTCTAACGATCTTCTTGTGGTTTGCTGGAAACGAGAAGTTGTGGAGGACGGTGGAGCCTTGGACGAACCCATGGCCAAGTTGTTGAGTGTGGTGCGGTGGCCATCTGTCGGCGGCAGGGAACCAGATCCAAGGTGGCGAACGATAGCGTAGCAGGAATAGCTCCGGTGCGGTGGACGGTTGCGACAGTGGAGCGACAGTGGTGAGGCGCAAGATGGTGTGGTCGAAGTGGTTCTGGTACGGCGCATGTCGGCATGGGCGTCGTGGAGGCAGCTCTGCCTTGGCTTCAGCTGCTAAGTCCTTGAGGGTGCTGTGGTTGTGGTTGCATTGGCCGACGATGTCGGGGGACCGGCTCCGGCACGATGGAGGAGGGCGGCGGTGGATTGGGCGTGATGGGGTGGAGGACGGAGGAGGCTGGGGTTTCGCGGCTGGTGGAGAGGGCATTTTGGTGCCCACGGAGTATGAATGTGGAAACGGAGGGAGGGGGACTAAGGGTGAACAATGTTTCGGTTTGGGACGCGCTTGTTTGAAATTTGGGGGAAGTTACAAACTTTGACCCCATCTAAAATTTCGGACATATTGCGGGTTGCGGGTAGGACTGTAATGTCAGGTGTCGCAAATGGTGGGCAAGATAGATTTCGGCCGAGCGCATGGGTGTTTAGGCGCCCACGGCGTATGAATGCCTCTAGGAGGCGGTTGAGACTGGCATGTTGGTGAAGTTACAAACCTACCCCGGTTTAGACCTTTGGACATCGGGCCAATAGGCTACACGTGCCAGAGTCAGGACAATAATTTCCTACCACCAAACATTAATCTTGCGCGGTTTCGGGTGACCAGAGGCTTATCTGGCGCTTCGTTTAATATTTGGGAGCAGAAGCATTAACGTTTTCGGTTCTCTTGAATTGAACTTTCAGGATTTTTCAAACTTCACAAATCTTTAATCTTGAAAGTCCTAAAACTACGATTATTTTCGAATGGATGGGGTACATTTGAATATACATTGTACACGAATATATATTAAAAAATATGCAACTTACCTCAGTTCATGCATGGTTCCAGATATAATCTCCTTGGTTGCAAAAAAATAGTTAGACATGCATATGAATATATAGCATGTTCAAACGCACAACAAAGATTGATGCCCCCTTTTAGATCTGATTTAGAAATGCCATTATCTTGGGTTCAAATAGATGAATGCACTTCCTATGAATTCGAATCTTCAAAACACCCTTTATGTTGAATTCAACATGTATTCTATTTCATAGCTAGCAATTGGGAATGTATCCATGTAAGTGACAAATGTATAAAGTGCTTCACACTAACAACATGGAGTGCACTGATTAATGTTTATATTTTTTGCGGGTGAATTAATATTTATATATGAATTGCAAAAGCAATGCATTGCCTGTATTTCAAACCACTCTCACCCTATGGATCGATGATATTAAACAAACACATGCACATGTTAGAATTCAATAGAGTATGGGTGTCTGATAGACCAATTTTCGTTCATACGCAAATTGCAAAATTCATGATCTCATCCAAAAATAATAATGCCATTTATATTTAAATTTAATGCCTAGAACCGCCTTTTACACGTAGATGCACCATGCCTTGGCCCGTTCTCACAAACGTGCTATATATCTCTCTATCTAACACATAAGTGCACACACTTTATATACATCGGCATTTCTCTTTCACACATGCTCACAATCTCACACGGGGTGTCGGGGTGTCTCACGCACGCACACACACTCTCTGTATCTCTCTCTCTCTCTCATTCTGACTACTATGTACCACTCTTTTCACTAATCTTAGTTGGAAAACACTATTTCTCTCACATGCACACACTCTCTCTGTATACACACGCATGGTCTCTACTAGCCCTCTATACACACATATATGTGCCTACGTGTCTCTGCCGCACGCACATTATCTTTAGGCCTCTCTCGCACACATCCCCCCCCCACAGACACACCTCTCTCTTAGTAGTTGGCAGATATGATTCCATCAGATCATTCGATAGGATATCCCTGATTGTTAGGCTGGATGGTAAAACGAGGCAAGGTTTTACCCAAGTTCGGACCCTTGCAGTTGAGGAAAAAGCCTACTCCTGGTACTATATATTAGTGATAGGGGTGTGTACAAAGTACACATGAATACCAGGCATTGTGCGTGTGTGTATACTATCGACGAACTAGCCCCCAGGATTCTATAACATACTCGGGGCCTAGGGTTACAAATCATATATAGTCGGCTTATCAACAGTGGGGATAGAGTCCTCCACAACTCTGGTAGCTTCATGTTGTACGCCAAGTCCTCCACATGGGTCTTCGTATAATGCCTCTCGGTCCAACCTATGTGGCGCAGGATGGAACCGACCCATGAGTCCTCATGTTGACCCACCACAACTAGAAATGATGTGCCCACCCCGACTAGAAAATGATGTGCCCACCACACCACACACGCAATCGGCCACTAATACATGAAAGTTAATTGCATGGTGCATCCAAATTTTTTTGTTATACATTGTGAATGTTTATATTTTCTCCTAAAATATTAGTCATGAGAAAGAGAAACGAAGGGCATATCTCTCCTTGTCTCCACCAGACACCCCCTCTTTCTACACCACTTTCACGTATGCACACAAACTATCTCTCGGCCCTCTAAAAGAATGCATGCCCATGACACATTCACACGTGACGGTCACTGTATTTCAAGCGAAAGCACTATACGGTCGGTGGACTTTAGAATATGCTCATTACGGTCACCGTATATATTCTCGTGGTGATCATACGATATCTAGCTCATGATACGTCTCTGTATTTTGTTGATAACACTGACAGACATTCTATTCGATGCGTCCTATGTACTTTGTTGACGACACTTACAGTCATTGTATTTGAAGCGAAATCACGATATGGTCATTGGACTTCAGAATAAGCTCATCACGGTCAGCACATACATTTTGTGGTGCTAATCAACCTATGGTTGGATGGTCAGGAGGACAGTGGTTTCTCGAGCCCACCAGGGTTAAAGTCATGGTGCTCACATTTATCCTGGGTTAATTTCAGTATTTTTCTGGCGACATGCGTTCACTGGGAGGACACGTTCCACTCGACTACCAGGCAATTATGGTGACTTCATAAAATCTCAAGATCATATGCTGGCTCACTCTCTCGAAGGTGCTCATAGGGGTAGGGTCTGTGTGTGTGCGCTTATAGCGGTGAGTGCTTGCGCATATATATGAGCGCTTGCGTCTGTACGGTGTTAAAAAAATACATGTCGTGATTATACGGTCACTGGCTCACCCGTACAACTCCGTATTTTGTTGATGACACAATCAATTGACTAGTCAAACGTTCCACGTGGCACAACTAGTGTTGCACCATCGGGGCGCGTAACCGTGGGGCCCACCTGTCAGCGCGTATATGAAAGAAAGAAATGGTAGTTTGAGTCTGTACTATGTTAATAAAATACATTTTAGGGTGATCATACAATCACTGGCTCACCATACAGCTCCATAATTTGTTGATGACACGATCAATTGACTAATCAAATGGTCCACATTCAGGAGCGCACATTACCATAGGGCCCACCCGTCAGCGTGTATATGAAGGACATAAATGGTACTGTAATAAATTAGTGGTCGGTGGGGATTCGATGTCACGAGACCTCTAGTTGGCAGTCGCCGGCGGTGGAGGGGGGGGGGGCGGTGGCGTGGGGATCGCCGGAGAAAAAGCTCGTCGCGGGGGGGGGGGCAGTGATTGGGCGGTGGCATGGGGATCGCCAGAGAAAAAGCTCGGCGCAGGGGGGCTAGAGGGATGGCCGGGGCGGCGGCGGACCGGCGGTGGGGAGTGGTTTCGGGGCGGGTGGCGGATCGGTTGGCGGTGTGTAACACCCACGATGCGGCTATATCCCCCACGTGTCGGAGCACGACTTATAATCATAACCGCATTGTAGGCATGTCGCAAGAGGGGTAATCTTTACACATCCCATGTACTGAATAAGAAAGAGGTACATAGTTGGCTTGCAATCGCTACTTCACACAATACATAAATATAGCATTACATCATCCAGATACAATCAAGGTCTGACTATGGAACCAAAATAAAAGAAGACCACCCCTAATGCTACAGATCCCCGATCATCCCGACTGGGCTCCACTATTGATCAACTGAAACCAAACAACACAATGAATGCGATCTTCATCGAGCTCCTCCTTGAGCTTGTTGCGCCACCTGCACGGTATCATCGGCACCTTCAACTGGTTTTGGAAGTAATCTGTGAGTCACGGGGACTCAGCAACCTCACACCCTCGCGATCAAGACTATTTAAGCTTATGGGTAGGAAAAGGTATGTGAGGTGGAGCTGCAGCAAGCACTAGCATATATGGTGGCTAACTTACGCAAATGAGAGTGAGAATAGAAAGGCAAGGCACAATCGTGAACTAGAAGTGATCATGAAGTGATCCTGAAAGTACTTACATTCAAGCATAACTCCAACACCGTGTTCACTTCCCGGACCCCGTCGAGTAGAGACCATCACGGCTACACACGCGGTTGATGCATTTTAATTAAGTTAAGTGTCAAGTTTTCTACAACCGGACATTAACAAATTCCCATCTGCCCATAACCGTGGGCACGGCTTTTGAAAGTTTAAAACCCTGCAGGGGTGTCCCAACTTCGCCCATCACAAGCACTCACGGTCAACGAAGGATATTCCTTCTCCCAGGACGACCCGATCAGACTCGGAATCCCGGTTACAAGACATTTCGACAATGGTAAAACAAGACCAGCAAAGCCACCCAGATGTGCCGACAAATCCCGATAGGAGCTGCACATATCTCATTCTCAGGGCACACCGGATGAGCAAGACGTCGGGTTGGCATAAACCCTGGTTGCCCAGGGGGCGCCGGACATTGCTCAGGTTGGACCAACACTTAGAGAAGCACTGGCCCGGGGGGGGGGGGTTAAAATAAAGATGGCCCTTGAGTCTGCAGAACCCAAGGGAAAAAGGCTAGGTGGCAAATGGTAAAACCAAGGTTGGGCCTTGCCGGAGGAGTTTTATTCAAGGCAAACGGTCAAGGGGTTCCCATTATAACCCAACTGTGTAAGGAATGCAAAATTAAGGAACATAACACTGGTATGACGGAAACTAGGGCGGCAAGAGTGGAACAAAACACCAGGCATCAGGCCGAGCCTTCCACCCTTTACCAAGTATATTGATTCATTAATCAAAATAAGAGATATTGTGATATCCCAACATATATCCATGTTCCAACAAGGAACAAACTCCAATCTTCACCTGCAACTAACAACGCTATAAGAGGGGCTGAGCAAAGCGGTAACATAGCCAAACAATGGTTTTCTAGGACAAGGTGGGTTAGAGGTTTGACATGGCAATATGGGAGGCATGATATAGCAAGTGGTAGGTATCGCAGCATAGGCATAGCAATAGAGCGAGCAACTAGCAAGCAAAGATAGAAGTGATTTCGAGGGTATGGTCATCTTGCCTGCAAAGTTCTCCGAGAAGACGAAAAGCTTGATCCTCGTAAGCGTACTCAATGGGTTCCTCGATCACGAACTCGTCTCCCGGCTCTACCCAAGGCAAGAACACAAGCAAAGGAGACAACAATCAACCATGGTGCAATGCGCAAACAACATGATGCAAAACATGGCATGATATGCGGGATGTGATATGCAATGCATATGTGAGCTCCGGACAGAAAAGATTGAACCAGGCCTCAACTTGGCAAACCAAGTATGCCGCTGGAAAGATGAGTTGATTTCAGTTGAAATCGATATAAAGATCACTGGAAACGGATGCACGGTTTGCAAATGGCAAGCAAAACAATAATGGCACAAATCTGCGATTTACAGCACGATGCCATGTAGAATGCAACAGGAAACTAAGCTACCGCACTCCAACATAGTAATGAAGCACATGGCAGTTATCCACTCAAGATGCTTGAAAAAAGATGAACACTGAGCTACGGCTAAATCACACAATAGCAGGTTCAAACAATCATGGCAAAAGTGCAAAAGATAACAGGATCACAGACAAGCTACAAGAACATATCGTAGCAAAGCAAGGCATGGCATGAAACTAATCAAAGCATATAAAAAAAGTCTCTTACTTACCATAAGCAAAAAAGGATAAGAAGATACAATGGCAACCATGTAAACATAGCAAGTTTCCTTAACAGATTCAGACTTAGCAGAAAACTGGACATAGCATAAACAGAATCACGAAGGCAAGTTTGCGAGCTCGATGCACTCAACACAAGGCATTTCATGACAAGCTAAGCATACTACCAGCAAGAAGACATGATTATGAAGCTAACCATGGCAAGAAAAATCTCATAGCATGCATGGATCAACTACAACAACCTCAGCAAAATTGATTAACACGTAAACAATCTGCCAGGAACATTTGATAGCAAAAGTAGAGCAAGATTGAGTCATGCTAGGGTACTCCATAATTGCAAACAAAGACATGGATGGATAGAGCATAACAATATCTCAAAATCATCCTTACTGAACATGCTCAAAAGAGGCATGGATCACTCTGTAGCAACGAGAATACATGCCATAAAAATAACATCAGGGAAATGACTTAGAAGAATTCTAAGTCCCTGAAATCAGCAACATCACGAGAGCTACTTTGCATGCTTGTGCTAGTCACCACATTGATCACAAAAATACATGGCATACACCCCTGTAAAGATGGCATGGCATAAAACAAAACACATGTAGAGCTCATGACCATATGAAGCACACAATAATCATGGCAAAAATGACAAATGCTCAAAAACTGATAAGGATCAGCACCTAATATTACATAACACTCTTGCAACAACATTTAGGGCATCAAGATGAACTCAAATGAATATGGTGCAATGGAATGAAATGAAGAGGACATCATGATCAACATTTCGATATATCGTATGCACAAAATGGATCTATGGAGATGAAGTTATGACATGATGAACAGAGGCATATATTATGAGGAACTGAGGACTTAGTCGTTTTTCGGGGAAAAACCAGGCGGGCGCTGAATAGCTAAAGCGTGCACCGGGCGAAGAAAAGAGGGGGACGCTCACCAGATGGGCTCGGCCCAGAGAGGAGGAAGCAAGTGGGCCGGGGAAGTCGGGCTGGGCCGAAAGCATGCATGGCAGGGCCCAAGTGGCCGGCGCGCCCGGTCGTCGTCGTCCTCCCGATCCCGCCTGGATCGGGACAAAGTCGGCGGCGCCGGCGAGGCAGTCCGAAGAAGCGGGATGAGGCGGCGCGGTGGTGGCACTGGCAGATCCGGTGGCGGCAAGCCGGATCCGGGCGGCGGCGCATGGCGAGGACAGGCACGGGGCGACGACCCGCTCGGAGGAGTCCGGCGCGGTGGTGCGCGAAGGGCGGCGGGGCCAGGTGCGCGAAGGGCGGCAAGGTGAAGATCGTCGGCGGCGAGCTGCATGGTAGCACAAGGAGGCGGCGGAGGAGAGAGCCGGGCGGCGCTCGGGGCAGGGCTCCTGCGGAATGCGGCGGCGGTGAGATGGGTCGGGAGGGCCCGCGATGGGCTTCGGCGGGCCCGGCGAAGTGGGGGAGGTGGAGAGGCGACGTGGCGGCTCCGGATAGGCTGCGGGCGGTGGTAGTGATGACGTGTCGCGACAGGATTGCCCGGAGCCATGTAGCGGCGGCGCGGACATGTCCGGCGCGGCGCGGACGTGTCCGGACGCGCGGAGGAGGAGGAGGTTAGGGTTCAACTACGGAAATTTCGGGGGAGAGGACATATATATAGGTAGAGGGAGCTACGAGAGTCCAAATGAGGTGCAGTTTTCGGCCACGCGATCGTGATCGAACGACCGAGAGAATGGAGTGCCTTTGGATGGGTTTTGGGCCACTTTGGAAGGGTGTTGGGCTGCAACACACACGAGGCCTGTACGGTTCCTCGGTTAACCGTTGGAGTATCAAACGAAGTCCAAATGGCACGGAACATGACAGGCGGTCTACGAGTAGTATAGCAAGGCCGCTTGGCAAATCTCGCTCCAATCCGAGAACGTTTAACACCCGCTCACGAAAAGAGGCAGAAGGAGGCGCCGGAGGACATAGGAGCGCCGGATTGCAAAACGAACAACGGGGAAAATGCTCGGATGCATGAGACGAACATGTATGCAAATGCGATGCACATGATGACATGATATGAAATGCATGACACACAAGAAAATGACGAGGCAACAACAATGAATAACTGGAAGACACCTGGCGCAATGGTCTCGGGGCATTATAGCACTCCACCACTACGAGAGGATCTCACCCCGAGATCTAGAATGGCACCAGAGGGAAAAACGGAAGAGAAAGAGAAGAGGTAAACTAAGTTGCTTCTTTGACAAACGAGTGAAACCAAAGAACCCTGAAAAGTTTGAACAAATTGGAAGAAAGAATACAACGGGGATGAACGAAGTTGAAAACACTCCGTTCGAAAAGAGGAATAAGGAAGAACAAATTCGTATAGCACTCCGGTTGAAAAGATATGCAAGACTTGATAGGATGAAAAGGACTTGAGCAAAGGGGAACAATACTCCATTTAAATGGGTAAGCATGAAAAGAACACCATCCAAGATGATGAGATAAAAGAGCAACATCACAACGCCTCCGGAAGAAATGTGAGGATGGAATGGAATGAATGCAGGAGAAAACAATATCTTCAACCTCAAAAGATCTTGAAGATCATCTTTAGGGGAAAGCTCGAGTGGAGTTGTTGGAAAACCAAAAACGAAAAGAACAAGGTTGTAGTGAGCTTATGGAGAATATTTCAAAACTATGAGGTGAAATTCTGCCACTAATGAAAACAATAGATTGGATTGATATGAACAAGAAGACGAGAAATTTATTTCACCGGGAGGATAGATGAAGAACTTGGGTCATTTATGAGCACCATAAATAGCAACAATCCTTAGGAAAGCTTTAGGTGAAACATGACACAAGATAACTCCAACGAAGAGGTTGATGGATTTAAAATACCTCATTCTTAACAACATGTGAATCATGAAACATGAACTCAAATTATCAAGAATGACATAATACCACCTCCAATGATACGGTAGAAAGAATTGCACTCTGGATTGCAACATGAAGAATGCTTGAGCTCCTCTGGAAAGAATCTTGATGAACACTTCGAGAAGGAATTTCAGTCCTTTATTAACCATCATGTAGAGCCTCCATGAAGACCTCCGGTAAGAAAACAATAACAAAGGAAAAAGAAGTTGAAAACACAAGGTGAAGCCTTGAGATGATTAGATGAAGCTTTACGACGAGATAAAGTGGAAGCTTGGAATTCCGGAATAAAAGATAAGGCATCTCGAACCGAGAATTTGATGAGCCTCCGGAATAAGGAATTAATCACTTGAGTGAATCTAGAATAAGAATTATGTTATGCTCATCCTTCACCACTTTAAATTGATGAGAAGAAATGGATTTGGCATACTACTTATTCCAGTTGCAAAGGATTGAAGAGAGATATAGCATGAACTTGAGAAGGTCTTCAACGAATCCACCGGTAGGATTGAAAACAATGAATACATAGATATGATAAACGAAGCAAGAAGAATCTTGGAAGAACCATCGTAAGAATTGAAAACGATTGAAGAAAAGATAAAGAAGAACCGGGAAGAATTAGCAAATGAACGAAGATGCTTGAGAGAATTTAGAAACAAGATAATGAAGAGATCTTGAACTGATTAACGGATACTTGAGCGATGCACCGGTAAGATTTGGAGAACAAAAGCTGAAAGCTGAGAATGATTAATATTTGAAAAGATGGCCTTCAGAGAATCAAATTGAAAGGAATCTTGAATTGTTCTGGATAGGTGAAAATAATTCTCACAATCAAAAACAATTACGAGAGGATGGCATCAAGCTAGAATCATGAATCTTTGGGAGAACGGATAAGATTGAGGAGAAACTCTTCTTTGATCTTCACAAACGTGAGAATGACGACGAGAAACACCATCATGATTTGTTGAGACACTCCGGAATGAAAATTAGAAAGGTTGAACTAATGATGAAAAAATGTGACAGAACTTTGAGAAGGCATTTGACTGATGATAACTCATTCTTATGTCAAACTTGGAAAAGAATTTGAGAAGCTCCAGGAAAATTAGAAGAGTTAGGTAAGATCCTAGAAAAAAACCTGTGGGTTAGGGCCCACTCAAAAGAAACACCTTTGAAGGGATTGCTTGAAAAGGAGATTGCACCAGTTGAGTTAAATAACTTGTATGAGATGACATCCTCGCAAGAGCTTGAATGGATTAGTAGTGAAAACACGAATCTTCTGAGATATCTTCAGCACTCCGAAACGATTGAATAGTGAGAGGTGAAAGATTAAGAGGTAGAACGGCATGGAAAAGCATTTGAAATAAGGAAAGGGATATGATCAACAAAGCTTGAATTGAATCCACCGGAGAAGAAAAGAATGAAGAATAATGAACTTGAGGCTCTGTTACTATCTTCTTGAGAATCACCGGATAAGAACATTGACAGAAAAGAATGGAGAGACTTCCCATCAATAAAATAGATACTTGATTAAGAAATCCGAGTCCTTGAAGAAAAAGGGTGGGAGGGCGGGAAAACAAAGGCATCCCGGGACGGATGAAACCAACAACGTTGAGAAGCCTTGAGTTGATCTTGCGGATGTTGAAAAAAATCGGATCCACTTGACGAGAAGCACGCCGGTTGAAACAGATTGACATGACAATCTCGATTATCATAAGGATTAGTATTCCCATAGGAATATGAGAACACCACTTAGGAAAAGTATGGAATCAACATTTGACTTCGAAGCAACTCGAATACCACAATCAAAACAAAACAAGGATTGGCTTGCAGAATTAGCCGGAAACAAACATATGATAGAGATTTCGTCCGAAGTTTTCATGGTGGGGCCCACACGGGCTCGATCGTACAACACCATCATGTACAAGGTAGTGCACATGACATACGAAGCGTCCCCGAGTCAGCATAGCCAAGGACTCTTTAAGACACAACGAGACCACTGTAAAACCAACCATGGATAGGTGGACCACTAGACGTCGAACCCCAATCTCATATCATGCATCTGTCGGAAAGATATCCTAAGAGCTACTTGAATTCCCACTTATAAACTCCCAAAATTTTCCGGTTATGCAATCAGGTGTTGGGGATACAGGGGAAGCATAATATCTCACCCAAACTAGCAAATCCTACATCCAGCTGTATCCATCCCAACACATAACCAAGAAACCTTCGGAAATCATTTACCTCAACCTTCGAAAAGCATCCGTTATATGAGTTATGGCAATACTCTCGAACTCCCGCCCCAGTACTGGGTGGCGTTGAGGTTATCTCACCAACAACTGCATAAAAGATATTTTCGATGTCGGTGAAACTCAGGTATTCCAGAACTCCAACGATAAAATTGTGACGACAACACCTCGGAGCTCAACTCCCCGGGACACTTCCACAACCCCTAGATGTTAGGAGGCACCAAGAACAATGTTCTCATCACAAAACCATCGAAACGATTCCAAGATACCCGCGTGATCCTAATTTTTTTTAGAGAAATTTGAGAAGAGAAGAGTCAAAACTCTATGTCAGGAAGCCTCACCAGAGCGACGAAGGGACTGAGGAGTAAAAAGAATCCTACTCTCCGATATATATAATCCTATAAGACTCAAAACATTTTTCTAGACTCAACAACGCCAGTGATTCGGTCAAGCAGGGGGCTCCTAAGTCGGGGAAGGCTCTGATTACCAACTTGTAACACCCACGATGCAGCTATATCTCCCACGTGTCGGAGCACGACTTAGAGGCATAACCGCATTGTAGGCATGTCGCAAGAGGGGTAATCTTTACACATCCCATGTACCGAATAAGAAAGAGGTACAGAGTTGGCTTGCAATCGCTACTTCACACAATACTTAAATGTAGCATTACATCATCCAGATACAATCAAGGTCCGACTACGGAACCAAAATAAAAGAAGACCACCCCTAATGCTACAGATCCCCGATCGCCCCGACTGGGCTCCACTACTGATCAACTGAAACGAAACAACACAATGAACGAGATCTTCATCGAGCTCCTCCTTGAGCTCGGTTGCGTCACCTGCACGGTATCATCGGCACCTGCAACTGGTTTTGGTAGTAATCTGTGAGTCACGGGGACTCAGCAATCTCACACCCTTGTGATCAAGACTATTTAAGCTTATGGGTAGGAAAAGGTATGTGAGGTGGAGCTGCAGCAAGCACTAGCGCTACAGGAATCTGGTACTTTGCCATCAGCCATGGCGGACGGCAAAGGCTAGGATGGCGGACGGCAAAGGCCTTTGCCGTCTGCCGCGGATGGCAAACAGCGACGGCAAAGACAGGGTCGGCAAAGGCCTTCTTTGCCGTCTGTTTTTTGTAGCGGACGGCAAAGAGGCCTTTGCCGTCAGTGGCGGATGACAAAGGGCACGACTCTTTACCATCTGCTGGCAGACGGCAAAGGGCACGGCTCTTTGCCATCTGTTGGCAGACGGCAAAGGCTGCAGGCTCTTTGCCATCTGTTGGCAGATGGCAAAGACACCAAATAGGCATTAATTATGTTTCTTCTTATATCAATTCATTTTCACAAAAAATCAAACACAATCAAACACAGACTATATGTATGACAAATATAGCATATCCAACACATATTACCAATACTCATGAACACATATATATCCAACACATATCCATGAACACATATCCAACACATGTTACCAATATATAGTCATGAACACATATATATCCAACACATATCCATGAACACATATCCAACAAATATTACAAGGAATGATCTAAAACTAAATATCTATTTTCCTAAAAACTATCTTATTACTAAGATCTTCTCTGGATCTTCTTCTTTTCTTCCAACCTGCATAACAAAAACACTAAGAAAGAGAGAATAGGTTAGGAGTAGAAATGTAGCATTTCACTTGGTGAAATGCAATGCTGTAGGAGCTAGTACTTGAGATCAAGATAATCTTAGTTAAGATCCTGATTTTCAAAGTGATCTTAATTAGAAAGCAAAATAGAGTAAACCAATACCAAAGAGCCAAAGAAGAGAACCAGCCAAGGACCCAATCAAGAAGCCACCACAATTAGCAGTAAGTTAAATGCCAACACAAAGACCACTATCAGTACTAGCTCCAGGAATTAAGCCAACTAAAAACTAGTGATTAAAGCCAAAGATTAGACTTCATCACCACAATCAGTTTTGTCTAGTGACAATAGGTACATGTCACTGTGCAACGCCAAAAACAAAGCTCCAGGAGGAGATATACATCACAACCAGCCAACCAGACCAAGTCCCAACACATCCAACCACCAGCAGCTTAGAAGAGATAACTATTAAGGAGAGCTACAGAAGACCTCAAGGTATACTTGAGGGATTATGTGCTCAGACAGCCTGGAAGTGCCAGGGCTGGTTCATCACAGCACAGGGATAGTCACATGTAAATTAAGCCTAAGAGAGGGGGGCTCAGACCAGCATCACTGCCCAAATCAGATGTAGTATCTGTCTTATCAGTAGAAAACTAGGAAAGTAACAGCCAAAACCAAGTATAGTATCTGTTCATAGGCTATTAGAAAGAGACAAATAGGAATAGCCAAACCAAGTGGTATCTGTTCATATCAGTATTAGAAGTGAAATAACTAAGAACAAGTGAGTATCCATTCATGAGTAAAGTAACTGACCAAAGTAACAACTCCAGGATCAACTACATAGAACAGAGCAGTACAGGAGTATATATACTTCACAAATACACATAGATGGTCACTGACCAAAACCCTGACACAGCAAGAATCCATCACAGAGAGCTCCAATACAAGTTGATGCTCATCTACAGCAGCTAACCACAGCTAATAGAGCCTCACATCCAACAAGATCAAGAGCTATGCATTAGAGAGATCAGGAGGGGAGCAAGGAGAAGCTCACCAAAAGGAGTTGTAGCCGAAGCAGGATGCAGCCACACCATCACTATGGTGTGACCAACATCACAACCAACACCACCACAACAAGCCGGAGCTTGCCAGAGAGCACCACAACGGCGGCGCCAGTGAGAGCACGGGCACGAAGGCGCCAACCAGGGGCACCGCAGCACGGAGGTGCCACCCGGGGGCACCACCGCGCCACGGCACATCCAGCACAGCCAAAGGATCCTCACGGCGACCGGACCTAAATACGGTCCGTCCACTTTGGTTGCACATGCCAAATCAGCGATGAATGAGCTACTTTTCCCGCATAGCAAGCAAACACTCCATTCAATAGAAGAAAGGCCGGTTTTACAGAAGCAAAGATTAAAGGTAGAGTGTTCAGAAGCAATGAATGATCGATTTGGCATAAGCAGGACCAAACCAAAACCATGGCAGAAACTAAATTGACAACACATGATGATGCCTCCGAAGTAGATAAGGACAACACAAGTTTTACCTATACACAACACAACGATCACTATACGAAATAGTAAGCATTTATAGTTTCCTTGTGTTTGATTGATTGACACTCATTATTAACAAGTCGAGTTAAATCCCTGCAGCATATGTAGTAAGGACCCTATCAAATCGAGCTAACCACGGCAGCCCTCAAGCAGAGTAAACCGATTTATGGCACAATTATAGAAGTGAACAACTGAGTCCTCCTCAACCATTATTGCATATGCAGCAAAAACAAGATTGATAATTTTTCTTGTTTGGTTTAGAACTTGAGTGGACGGGTGCAAGCCAGGAAAAGAAGAAATCCAAGAGGGAAGGAGAGGAGAAGGGGCGGACCTGTATGGCGTTGGGCAGTGGTGGAGCTGCGTCCTCCACGACGTCCTTCCCGTCCATGGCGTCCTTCCCGTCCATGGCTTCCCGGCATGATGGATCTCTGAGGGAGAGGAGACGCGACGCGATGCAGTGAGAAAGAGAGGGATGGATGTGACGAGGAGGAGTGAAGAGACTCACCTGAGTCACCGGAGCAACACCGGAGCCACGCCGGCGATGTGGTGGCCGAAACCCTAGCCGCAGGGGAGGGTCACGCGTGGTTGCTGGAGGACGCGTGAGTCAGATCTGGTCGGAGGGGATGGAGGAGCGGGGCGAGGGGGTCATGTGGGTGTGCTGGGCGGCGTCGAATCCCGTCGGAGCTCGCCGAAATCGGCCGCCGTAGGTGCTTGCGCGAGGGAGAGGGAGAGACGAGCGGGGGAGAGAGAGAGGGGAGAGAGAGAGAGGAGGTGGGGGCGTGCGGAGAGAGGGGAGACAGATAGAGGAGGTGGGGGTCAACGATTTTCTTTGTACCCGCAAAAAAAGAGATAGCCCCACCTCTTTGCCATCCGCTAGCACATGGTAAAGATTCTTTGCCATCTGCTGGCAGACGGCAAATAATTGGCTGATGGCAACTGGCATCTTTGCCGTCTGTCAGTTCTTTGCCATCTATTTTTTGCAAGCAGACGGCAAAGTGCCTCTTTGCCGTCCGTTAGTTGACGGCAAAGAACTGGCAGACGGCAAATAAGCTGATTCTAGTAGTGTAGCATATATGGTGGCTAACTTACGCAAATGAGAGCGAGAAGAGAAAGGCAAGGCACGGTCGTGAACTAGAAGTGATCCTGAAACTACTTACGTTCAAGCATAACTCCAACACCGTGTTCACTTCCCGGACCCCACCGAGAAGAGACCATCACGGCTACACACGCGGTTGATGCATTTTAATTAAGCTAAGTGTCAAGTTTTCTACAACCGGACATTAACAAATTCCCATCTGCCCATAACCGTGGGCACGGCTTTCGAAAGTTTAAAACCCTGCAGGGGTGTCCCAACTTTTCCCATCACAAGCTCTCACGGTCAACAAAGTATATTCCTTCTCCCAGGACGATCCGATCAGACTCGGAATCCCGGTTACAAGACATTTCGACAATGGTAAAACAAGACCAGCAAAGCCACCCAGATGTGCCGACAAATCCCGATAGGAGCTGCACATATCTCGTTCTCAGGGCACACCGGATGAGCAAGACGTCAGGTTGGCATAAACCCTGGTTGCCCAGGGGGCGCCGGACATCGCTCAGGTTGGACTAACACTTAGAGAAGCACTGGCCCGGGGGGGTTAAAATAAAGATGGCCCTTGAGTCTGCAGAACCCAAGGGAAAAAGGCTAGGTGGCAAATGGTAAAACCAAGGTTGGACCATGCTGGAGGAGTTTTATTCAAGGAGAATTGTCAAGGGGTTCCCATTATAACCCAACTGTGTAAGGAACGCAAAATCAAGGAACATAACACCGGTATGACGGAAACTAGGGCGGCAAGAGTGGAACAAAACACCAGGCATAAGGCCGAGCCTTCCACCCTTTACCAAGTATATAGATTCATTAATTAAAATAAGATATATTGTGATATCCCAACATATATCCATGTTCCAACAAGGAACAAACTCCAATCTTCACCTGCAACTAACAACGCTATAAGAGGGGCTGAGCAAAGCGGTAACATAGCCAAACAATGGTTTGCTAGGACAAGGTGGGTTAGAGGTTTCACATGGCAATATGGGAGGCATGATATAGCGAGTGGTAGGTATCGCAGCATAGGCATAGCAATAGAGCGAGCAACTAGCAAGCAAAGATAGAAGTGATTTCGAGGGTATGGTCATCTTGCCTGCAAAGTTCTCCGAGAAGACGAAAAGCTTGATCTTCGTAAGCATACTCAACGGGTTCCTCGATCATGAACTCGTCTCCCGGCTCTACCCAAGGCAAGAACACAAGCAAAGGAGACAACAATCAACCACGGTGCAATGCGCAAGCAACATGATGCAAAACATGGCATGATATGCGGGATGTGATATGCAATGCATATGCGAGCTCCGGAAGGAAAAGATTGAACCAGGCCTCAACTTGGCAAACCAAGTGTGCCGCTGGAAAGATGAGTTGATTTCGGTCGAAATCGATATAAAGATCACCGGAAACGGATGCACGGTTTGCGAATGGCAAGCAAAACAATAATGGCACAAATCTGCGATTAACAGCACGATGCCATCTAGAATGCAACAAGAAACTATGCTACCGCACTCCAACATAGTAACAAAGCACATGGCAGTTATCCACTCAAGATGCTTGACAAAAGATGAACACTGAGCTACGGCTAAATCACACAATAGCAGGTTCAAACAATCATGGCAAAAGTGCAAAAGATAACAGGATCACAGGCTTAGTGAAAATAACATGTCAGGATTTAACATCAGGAAGTAATGTTTAGAGCAAGATAACAACAAGCTACAGGAACATATCATAGCAAAGCAAGGCATGGCACAAAACTAATCAAAGCATATAAAGAAGTCCCTTACTTACCATAAGAAAAAGAGGATAAGAAGATACAATGGTACCCATGTAAACATAGCAAGTTTCGTTAACAGATTCGGACTTGGCAGAAAACTGGACATAGCATAAACAGAGTCATGAAGGAAAGTTTGCGAGCTCGATGCACTCAACACAAGGCATTTCATGACAAGCTAAGCATACTACCAGCAAGAAGACATGATTATGAAGCTAACCATGGCAAGAAGAATCTCATAGCATGCATGGATCAACTACAACAACCTCGGCAAAATTGATTAACACGTAAACAATCTGCCAGGAACATTTTATAGCAAAAGTAGAGCAAGATTGAGTCATGCTAGGGTACTCCATAATTGCAAACAAAGACATGGATGGATAGAGCATAACAATATCTCAAAATCATCCTTACTGAACATGCTCAAAAGAGGCATGGATCACTCTGTAACAACAAGAATACATGGCATAAAAATAACATCAGGGAAATGACTTAGAAGAATTCTAAGTCCTTGAAATCAGCAACATCACGAGAGCTACTTTGCATGCTTGTGCTAGTCACCACATTGATCACAAAAATACATGGCATACACCCATGTAAAGATAGCGTGGCATATAACAAAACACATGTAGAGCTCATTACCATATGCAGCACACAGTAATCATGGCAAAAATGACAAATGCTCAAAAACTGATAAGGATGAGCAGCTAACATTACATAGCACTCTTGCAACAGCATTTAGGGCATCAAGACGAACTCAAATGAACATGGTGCAATGGAATGAAATGAAGAGAACATCATGATCAACATTTCTATATATTGTATGCACAAAACGGATCTACGGAGATGAAGTTATGACATGATGAACAGAGGCATATATTATGAGGAACTAAGGACTTAGTCGTTTTTCGGGGAAAAAACCAGGCGGGCGCTGAATAGCTAAAGCATGCATCGGGCGAAGAAAAGAGGGGGACGATCACCAGTTGGGCTCGGCCCAGAGAGGAGGAAGCAAGTGGGCCGGGGAAGTCGGGCTGGGCCGGAAGCATGCATGGCAGGGCCCAAGTGGCCGGCGCGCCCAGTTGTCGTCGTCCTCCCGATCCCGCCTGGATCGGGGCAAAGTCGGTGGCACCGGCGAGGCAGTTCGATGAAGCTGAACGAGGTGGCGCGGTGGTGGCACTGGCAGATCCGGCGGCGGCAAGCCGGATCCGGGCGGCGGCGCATGGCGAGGACAGGCACGGGGCGACGACCCGCTCGGGAGAGTCCGACGCGGTGGTGCGCGAAGGGCGGCAGGGTGAAGATCATCGGTGGCGAGCTGCGTGGTGGCACGAGGAGGCGGCGGAGGAGAGAGCCGGGCGGCGCTCGGGGCAGGGCTCCAGCGTAGCGCGGCGGCAGCAAGATGGGCTGGGAGGGTGGCCCGCGATGGGCTTCGGCGGGCCCGGCGAAGTGGGGGAGGTGGAGAGGCGACGTGGCGGCTCCAGATAGGCTGCGGGCGATGGCAGTGATGACGTGTCGCGACAGGATTGGCCGGAGCGACGTGGCGGTGGCGCGGACGCGTCCGGACGCGCGGAGGAGGAGGAGGTTAGGGTTCAACTGCGGAAATTTCGGGGGAGAGGACATATATATAGGTAGAGGGAGCTAGGAGAGTCCAAATGAGGTGCGGTTTTCGGCCACGCGATCGTGATCGAACGACCGAGAGAATGGAGGAGGTTTGGATGGGCTTTGGGCCACTTTGGAATGGTGTTGGGCTGCAACACACACAAGGCGTTTACGGTTCCTCGGTTAACCGTTGGAGTATCAAACGAAGTCCAAATGGCACATAACTTGACAGGCGGTCTACCGATAGTATACCAAGGCCGCTTGGAAAATCTCGGTCCAATCTGAGAATGTTTAACACCCGCTCACGAAAAGAGGCAAAAGGAGGCGCCGGAGGACATAGGAGCACCGGATTGCAAAACGGACAACGGGGAAAATGCTCGGATGCATGAGACGAACATGTATGCAAATGCGATGCACATGATGACATGATATGAAATGCATGACATGCAAACAAATGATGAGGCAACAACAGCGAATAACTGGAAGACACCTAGCGCAACGGTCTCGGGGCGTTACACGGTGGCTTGCGGTTCAGGGGGTGGAGGTCGAAGATAAACTGCAGGCCCTTGATTTCGTATCCAATGGCTGGAAAATCTACTGACCAGAGAAGAAAAAGTCAGTCAACTGACGTGTAGCCTCACCCCGCACGTACACATGCACGCACAAAACACTCGCACGAACACACGCACGCATGTAGGCGTGCAACACTGACACATACACATAATGAACACATGCACGCATGCAGGCATGCAACACTGACAAGTACACTTGCACTCATGAACACACGCACGTACGCACACATGCATGCAACACTGAAACGCACACATGCATGCACGCAACACTCGCACGCCTGCATGCACACCGGCGACACCGCACACGACGCAGGACACACGCTCAACCAATACATGCATGCACCCTTTGTTAAGGACATGGATTGTTACGGGTATTAATCAATCTTATCTTTTTTTGCAAGGTTTAATCAATCTTTCTGTGATAAGCAGAACATTGATGTTTGCAGCGGTCTTTATGAATCACAACGTATCGAAGGGGCTATCAACGTATATATGAAAATTTTAAAATTCTCTTATGTTATATAGTGGGCTTATCTAGATGAATAGATGACGTCACACTCAATGAAGAATCATCGTTTTATGAAATGCCCGCTTCTGACCGCCCTGGCCCACCAAAAGTTCCTTTGCTGTGCGCTACCTGCGTTGGGTCACTGACATGCAAGCCATGTACCCAAAGAGCCCACACGTCAGTGGAAGAACGGCGCGGTGTCGTACGTCAGAGTCGACGGCGCCACTTGATGCACGCCTGGCTGAATACGCCTCCTTGCCGCATTCAAATGCTTCCATGAAACCTGTGTGGAAGCCGAGAAACCCACTCTAGACACATGTCTGTTCATGACCGGGCCGACATTAAACGCAACACCGCCCGAGCTCCTCCCGTCCGCTGTCTATTTAATCTCCTATTTAAATGAGGCCAAATGTCGGCCAAGAATCGCACCCCTCCGCCGCTCCCCTATCTCCTCCTTCACCATTTTGTCCACTCTTACAATGGCTTAGGAAGAATAGTTATCCCGCATCCAAGCCGGCTGGGTGGCCCGCCGAGCCCGCCGGATATGAGCTATGCAGCTCGCTGATCCACCTCCCTTCCCTCGCCCGATGGAGCCAATAGCTGCCTCAAGCCGGCACGCGGTTCAGCAACTCGTCGCTCCAGGCCAGCTCGACGAGGAGTGGCGCACGGGCGTCGTCGCTGCCGTCCACGCTGCTGCCTCGTACCGCGCCTCCCGTGTCTGCGACCGCGTCTCCCGTTTCTGTGGCCGAGACTCCCATGCCGGCGGCCGTGCCATACAAGAAGAGACAGAAGTCGGGTGCGCAGAGAGCGGCGAGTCGGTGGCCAGCGCCTCCGCGTCCGCCGCCATCATCGAGGAGAAGTTGAACACGGGAGGCCGCCACCGCATGGATCCCATGAAGGCCACCGTAGAGGCGACACTGTCATACACAGCAGGTGTCTTGCCGGATCCTTTTGTTGCGAGGACCTTCATCGACCCCGCATGGGCTCCATGGAAGCGGAGAAGCCCCCTTCCACCATCATCTTGGGATCAGCCAACCATATCAGTTGGGCAGTGGGGAAGCGAGCCGTCCTTTGCGCTGGAGACTATACCTCTGGGGGCCCAGCAGTCCAGTGATCGTGCTGCCGGACATGAGGAACACAAATGGATCGGCGGGCGACCATTTGGGCCAGGTATTATATACTTGTGCTGTCTAGAACTAGCACCGCTTAGTTGATTTGAATGCAATGAAATCCATCATGTTTGTATGAAAATCCAGTCTTTTATATGAATTCCGTCATTGTTTACGAGAAATATATGTTTGCATGAATTTCGTCCAGTTGGTTGAGTTGCTGTCAGAATGTGTGTGGCTACGGTTGGATGGCGTAATATGCGGGTCGCCGTCGGTCTGCGGTCGGCTCGGGCGGCGTGGTGGGTAAAAAAAGCACAAATCATGCGAGCTTGTCTCCAACGTGGGCGCTGGAGGATGCATGAGCACCCGAGCCCTTCCTCGTTCATCGGTGGCAAAGGCACCGGTGGACAAAAGGGTCACCAATATTTTGGCTACCCTGGGAAAAATCCAAATAGCTCCTCCCAGCAAATTCAAATCCCTCGTTCACCGTGAAATTTTTCCATGTGCTGTTTTCATGGACAAGCAAGATGCCCGTGCATTGCAGGGAACATCAAGATGCATTTTTTTTACAAAACACCTATTGTGATTGACCCACACAGGAGTAATCCCATGTGCAAAAACTAATGATATCTCGAGAATTTTATCGGAAAAATGGTATCTCAAGAATTTCATCAAAAAATGATATCTCTACTCCTACAAAAGACTCAGTTGGTGATGATGGTGTGTCTGCCATATGTCATTTCTGACCATTAGATCTGCATCTAATGGCTGCAAGGTAAGTTGTGGCATTTTTGCAACAATAGCCCACTTCTCTGCTCCAATTTGAAAAAAACCCTTTTATCTTGAAAGCAACCACATCCCTCCCTCGCCTCATCAAAACAACCTGAGAAATATATTTTGAGTCAAACGTAATATATTTTTAGTGGTATATATGTATATCAAAACAAGAGTGTGTTCTTTCAAGTTTGTGAACAAGTACTATTCTACTTTGGATCCGTTGCAAGGCACGGGCACATTGCTAGTCTTGAGAAAGATGAGAGATAAGGTGAGGAGGAGTGGAGCGTGGTGGTGACTGGTGGTCGGACTGGGCAGAGTCACAGGGATGGACGATGTATTATGTCTAGGTTTGTATCTCTCTCTCACACACCCACGTAGGTGGGGGACGTGCACAAAGAGAAGAGGTGCACACATGGCACACGTCCTCTCGTCTCTTTCCCAGCCACACCCGCGCGGGTACACGGTGGAGATCATTTCTATACGAAAAGGCAGCCCACGTGGTAATTTGACACGTGTCCTGGTTGTCCATTTGATGGAGGATCGTCTACCACGGGTGAACAAACAAATTGCGACTTGAAGCGTTATGTTAAAAAAGAGGCAAACCATGTGGGGCCTACCTTAGAGGCAAGGTTCTATACACTCGAGATGCTCTGTACGTATTACTTTTGATGTGTCCCGTCAACTCGCAGAACGAGGAGAAGCTTGCTTACTATGTCATCTCCCCCACCCACAGGCGTGGTGGCTCGCACGAAGAGGTGAAGCTTGCTTACTACTCCTCATTGTATATTGGCTTATTGGTCCCCATTGTATATTGTGTCAAATTTTGACTATAGATTGAACTAACAAAACGTTCATGCATGTTACCAAAAATTATACCATTGAAAATTATGTTGAAATATGAATCCAACGATATAATTTTTGTTGACATGCATTAACGTTTTGTTAGCTAAATATTTTGTAAAAATTTGGCATGAACTACAAAGGTGACCTATAAACCAGGACGGAGGTAGTAGTACTACGCCTTATGCCCGCTCCCTCGCCCACGCACGCGGTGGCTCGCAGGACGAGGAGAAAATTTTACTACTCCCTCTGTTTAATCCTCGTCCCTACCTTGGTTAGAGAGATTATCATATTATTTGGAATATATGTCCTTTAGTAGTACTCCCTCCTTTCCACTTTATGGCTCAATTTCCTTGGAGTAGTACTACTACATCAATTTCCTTGGAGTCCATGGTGCATCAAGCTACCCTAGGCTATGTTACTACTCCCTCCTTTCTAGTTTATGGATCAATTTCAAAATCTCTCCAACCAAGGTAGACGATGAGTGGTGGAATTAATTTCGTAGTTTGCACAAGTAATGTACGCTCGTTTTTCTCAAGAAGTTATGTTTACCGAGGCATTAATTAGAATGAATGCATGCATGACCACTAAATTTCCATGAACTTCTACATGCATTGGTGATCTTTCTCTTGACAATGCTTGCATCGGGCAACATGTGATGGTACTACTACTAGTAGTAGAATTGAGACTCATAATATGGAAAAATGATTTTTTAGATGAGCCTATAAACTGGAAAGGAGGGAGTAGTAAGTAGTATATTACCTCCATAGTGGGTACATACTCTGTAAAATCAGATTTTCCCAAAACTAAGTCGCTCAACCTTTATTTTCTTGTTTCCCTTCCTGCCTCGTTGCCTAGAACAGACTGCCAAACTCCCCTTCCTACCATGCGGGAAAAGACCCGCCCTCGCCTTTTTTAGTCCGGGTTTGTATCGATGGATCGCATGAAGCAACAAAAACCAAGTTGTGTCTTGTACTCCTCCATCGGCTCTCGCTTTTCATGAATTATGTACTTCCTCTCGCCGACATGTGGGACATATAGCAACCGGGTCAACATGTCATGCACCAACTAACAGTGCAGAATAGCGCGGGGGGGGGGGGGGACGCACCCAGTTGTACCGCCCCAGTAGTAGTAATGAGCAATGAGACGTCAAATCACAATAACGCACCTTCCCAGACATATGAAGCAACCATTATTTCACACTTGGCTTCACCATCATCTCCTTCAATAAAACCACATATAGTATTACTTCTGCCATTGTTCTGCCTCAAGAGGGGCACGCACATCGCCTTGGTACATCATGACATGTGGGACCACATGACATGCCATGCTCCCCCACCCAGCGCTCGGTAAAATCACCTCATTTTTACTAGTACTTCCTCCGTATCGGTTTACAGGGCATGCACGTCGTTCTAGGTTGAGAATTTAACTGGCTATATATGTGATGAATAGTATATGTTTAGAAACTACATCCGCTTAAGAATCGAATGATATACTTTTTGTGACATAGTAACTCATATTTAATTAGTCAAATGGTTGACCAAGAACTACATGCACGCCCTATAAACCGAGACGGGGAGGGTAGTACAGTAGGTATCTTTTTAGATCAATATTGTCAGGATTCACCGAGGAGCAAAACCAAGTGGTAGGCTACTCCTGTTGTGTTGGCGTAACAACTCAAGCAGGGTCAGTCCACACACGAAATGGTGACACACTTAACAGGACCCCTTTGGCCGACATGTGGCTCATGGACCGTCTTGTTCCACGTGTGATGCACCAAATTACAGTTCGGAGAAGCGGTTGGACTTGGAGGCACCCCGGTCGTAGCGCCGTAGTAGTAGTAAATGAGCGATGAGGGGTCAAATCACAAAAGCCCCACCTTTCCCGCATTAAGCTGGATGAACGAAGCAACCATCATTTCACTCTAGGGTACAAGAGCATAAAGAAAAGAGAAAACCAATGATGCATGCGGCAGCTACCTAGGGCACCCTAGGGTAGGGGCCTCCACTACAAATCCTTTTTTTGAAAGCGCTCCACTACAAATCCGTTTCTCCCTCCTCTTGAAGAAAACCGATGATGCGTGCGGTGGTAGGGTTTGTAGGAGTACTACGGCGTGTGGGGCCACGTCGTAGTAAACGGGAGAGGGATTGAGTTCGAGTCGACGCCTTAATATGTGTGGGCCGCTTGGTTTTACGGGAACGAGGAAGCATTTTGGTTTCCGGGACCAGTGGAGATATACGTACAAAAAATTGTGGACGTAGGTTCTACGAAAAGGCAATGATGCATGGGCCCTCCATTTTGATATACCCGCGGCCGCGTGAAATTTGCTACTATACTCAAAACTAGTAAGGTACATACATTGAATGCATGAGATTTGGAAACCAACTTATGAATAGATAGACACTATAGCATGTAAAGCTTTGAGTCATATATGCATGATGTAGATGTTCATTTAGTTCTTATAGTTAATCTCATTCAAAATCAATTAGTTTTATAAAAAGGTTAAGATTCATGGGATTGTGCATTGTAAAGCATAAAGTAAAAAAACAAATAATGGAAATTCATTTAGAAAAAAAAGGTTTGGCCAATTATGATACGGAAGATTATATATCAAAGGAGAAGTGCTTGTGTTTTGGGAAAGCATGCACGGCCCACATCTCTTATTGGCTGATATGTCACGAAACAAGAACCGAGGAGGGAGTTAATGTACCGTGCCAAAGTGTTTTGAGATTATTTGGTTTTCAGAAGATGACTTACACACCTAGACGGAGGGAGTACAAAGAGAAAAAAATGAATTGTAGTTAAAAGAATGGCATTTCTAACAAAAATGTGAATGTGAACTACATATGTGTGCACGTGACCAGCACATACATTGTCAATGCAAAATTTAATGCAAGAAAAAACTTATGAGTAACATGCACGAATTGATGATGTGGTGCTTGCAAGCATAGAGTAGAAAAAACAATGTGATTTATGACTTGCATGCATGATGTGTTCTTGTGCCATAATTTCATGTCTAGGAAAAAATCTACTAGTGGGTTGTACTAGATATTTAGGAATAGAAGATGTATACATGGAAGTTTTAGGAAAGAGATTACATGTATCTCAATTCCCATGAGTAGGGATTGGAAAAGAGATGTCATTTGGTTCACATCATAGGAACTTCTCTATTGAATCTAGAGATGACATGTATCTAAATTCCTATGAGGAGGGATTAGAAAAGAGATGTCATTTGGTTCACATCATAGGAAATTTTCTATTGAATATACGCTAATGCTTATTTTCCTTTGAATTTATGTGAGTATAGGAATCCATTCATATGAACCAAGTGGCTCTAAAGCTATAAAAATGATATCATGTTTATTTCCTTTTAAATGTGGAGTATATGAATCTATTCCTATGAACCAATTGGCTCTAAAGGAAAAAATCATATAAAAATCATATCATATAGAGTTCCTATGATATTCCTCCACATCAAAGGATGGTTGAAATTGCTATAGGTCATACGGCGGTCGTTCTTTGAAGACTCCTCCTCCATCTTTATAGTCACCTCTCAAAGATGAATGAAATGATATATACTGGGTATTCTATATGTGCATTTTGGTACACGAAAACTCAGTAAAAGTATGTGAGGTTTGAATTTTCAATAAAGCTATATGATCTGCATTTTGGAACGGAGGGAGGATCATACGACACTTGCTAACACTCACGTGGAAGATTTCTGTGTAGGAGGAGTGGTTGCTCTGTTAAATGACATGGCAAAACTGACACTGCCAGATGCCGATCTAACGGTTCTTACGGCGTTCGTTGGGAAATGGCTTGTGGCGAACGTCTGTCGGATAATGATTTACGGACACATGCATTGCATTGATACGTGCCCCCTCTCTCTCTCACGCACACACGCACCCTCACGAGTCATGACTCTCCCGAGTCCTCTCGCACCCACCGTCTATCTGCAGGTAGACGTCACACAAATATGTGCTTTTCACACCCTACCCTCAGAACTTCTAAAAAACAGAAGACGTCGCACACCTTTTATTTTAGCTCACACATCACAAACTTATACTATTAGTCCTGTGGCGAACGTTCTTTGGGCAAAGTATATTATACTCTCATGAAAAGAAGCGGTGCACACACACACTAGTTCTCTCACACCCACTCGCGGGTACAAGTAGGAGCGCATTTTTTTGAAGCTAGTACAACAAAATCACTCCACTATATATAAGCAGGAGCCTTAGCATTTCTTTACTAGGGTTCCTCTCTTTCACTCTCTCATGCTCTCTAGATCTAAGCAAGACAAAGGTGGCCACACTCTCTCTCTGCTCACGGCTGGTCACAAATTCCGCTGGACCACCTCGACCGGGGCAGGGGTGTAGGTGCATCGTTCACGCTGTCATCAGCGGCGAGGGAGGAGACCAACGGCTGCCCGCACGTCCCGATCGGCGGCCGTGCTTTCTCGGCAGGGCCTCCGAGCCCTTCTTCCCCCCTGCGGTATTGTGGCCAAGATGTGGCCTCCCGACACCATCTTTGACACATGCCGATGACCCTCAGGTATATATTCCTTCTAAACCTGCCTTGCTCTACTGCCCCAACTCCCCACGTGGCTGCGTGTGGATCTTTTTCTACTTCTGTCGGCTGTTCCAAAGCCACCTAGACTTTTACTATTATAAGAGGTAAATCTAGTTCATACAGTCAAATCTAAGAGTTGGTTCAAACAGGGAAGAAACTGGGAAAGCTGTAGCATGAATCTAGGACTTGGTTCTAAGAGGAGACGGGGGAAAGTAGTAGATACCGGCTACCCAACCGGTCTATTGGTTGAAAAAGGCAAAGAAAGCATGGTGGATGGCGAAGGGTGGGGGAAGTGGACCTGTCTCTTGGTTGAAAAAGGAAAGAAAGTGAGGGGTGTTGGGGGACAATGCAAATGAGAATGAGTAGGTCTAGATTTCCTGTGCTCGCATAGGAAAATGTCGCCGAGGAGATAAAAAATGGGACAAATGCAGACATGCTGCCTGAGTGTTTGCCGCTCTCGGCAACCACATCTGCCTCACCACTTTATGCCCCTGCTGTCCCTGCGCCCATATCGCTACCGTTAATGTAAAATCACTTGAAGCATTAAGCAATGCCACCTAATGTCACTATATGTAATGGTCTAGTGCCGTCGATAAATTGAAGCAATGCCACCACCATTTTATGAAGTGCTTCCATCTTGCTTTATTTCCCATGAATTGTGTTTTTGCAGTTGCACTTAAATCTTACACCGCTAACATTGCTTCATCCAGTGGAACTGCACAAATTTTATTGCACATTTACTGACCATGTGCTACTCTCATGACAGTAATACTAATGCTATTGTTCTTCATGTTAATCTAGTGGCAATGTTGATGTGATGTGATGCTACTTACTTAAGGGGACACTCATACTGTCAATCTAGTGCCAATTATAACACAATAGATGATGCTGTTAATCATATGCCACTGCAAATATCTGTCACTGTTTAAATAACCGTATTTTGTATTTGCGCAAACAGGGATGTCTGTCTCCATATCATTTCTATCGGCGCAATCAAAAGTACACACCTCAGTTTTAGTACAACTGCACAAAATGAGATGGCTATTCCTAGCAGCCGTCCTCTAACCACCAGTGTTCCAGGTACTGCGATTGTGTTTCTAGTTCATCTGGATAAACACCTTAGTAGAGAAAGCCGAAAATTGACTATCATGATAAGGCAAGAGCTGGTCAGCTATTCGGTGGCTAAAATCTCTTGCGATTTTTTCCGCATTACACGACGGATCGGCCTCCACCCGATCAGGTGTTCACAGCCCCTAGCCCGGATAAACAAACTAGGGGTTGCGCCTATACTCCTATTTATCAAACTCCTATGGCTAAGTGAGGGTGATAAAGCCACATAGTCCGATTGCCTGGTTCGATGCACTAAACACCTCCTTCAAGGACCAAACTCTTGGGTCAAGTGTGTTTAGGTTCCAATCCAAACACCCTCGTACTATCTATGTGGGGGCTGAAGCCAACGACTGGCCAACTCTCAGATTTAAATAAATGCCCGCACAGGAGGAAATACTCTCGATAACTATAAGCAATATATTACATATAGGCTTTGTTCCATAATATAGGATTGGATAAACACAAATACATTCATTCAAAGATAATGTCCTTTGCACACTAGGCCGCTACAATGCGGGATCCTTCTAGGATGTCATCAAAATAGCGCTCAGGCGTGTAGTGCTCTTTGCCCTCAAGCGGCCCCTTGGTCGCCAGCTTGATGGCGTTCATCTTCGCCCACTGCACCTTGATGCGGGCGAAGGCCAACATCATGTCCCTTGTCTCCTGTTACCATCAATACTTAGATGCACAGTTCGGGACCCCCTACCCAAGATCTTCTGGTTTTGACACCGACAGCAGGGACTAGTGTAACTATGGTAGGCATGTCCTCATCAACCAATCTCGCTAGAAGATAAAAATGAAGATCTTAAAATGATTGGTGTTTCTTGTATCGATTCCTTGTTTAGTAAAGTTAAGATTGATGAAAAAGGGACTAGAGAAGAGTCAACTTTAGTTAGAAGGCATCCCGATAGTTCGGAGGGTGAAAATCTTGTTGAGAAAATTGATGAAATAGGGTTTGAAGAGGTCAAAACTTTAACTAGTGATGTGCCCACTCTTTTGGATTACAAAGACTTTAATTATGATAGTTGCTCTTCGATTGATTTTATTTCTTTGTTGCAATCCATGATAAATTCACCGCATGCTTATGAGCAAAATAAACCTTTTAGTAAACATATTGTTGATGCTACGATGAAAGCTTTAGAAGAAAAATTGGAATTAGAAGTTTCAATTCATAGAAAATTGCATGATGAATGGGAACGTACTATCAAAGTCAAGATTAAAAATTATGAGTGTTTTGTTTTGTGTGACTTGGGTGCTAGTGTTTCTACAATTCCGAAATCTTTATGTGATGTGCTTGGTCTTACCGATATTGAAGAATGTTCTTTGAATTTACACTTGGCAGATTCTAGTATTAAAAAGCTTATGGGAAGAACTAATGATGTTCTTATTCTTTCAAATAGGAATTATGTTCCCATATATTTTATTGTTCTTGATATTGATTGCAATGCGTCTTGTCTAATTATTCTTGGTATACCGTTTTTATGCACTATCAGTGCCGTTATTGATATACAAGAAGGCAATATTAAGTTTTAATTTCCCCTATGGAAGGGTATGCAACACTTCCCCGCAACAAGAATTAGGCCACATATGAATCGATCATGAGGGCATCTTGTGGATCTCGAAACAAAGATGACAAAACTTAGATCCTTGCTTTATGCCTAGCTAAGGGCGTGAAACAATAGCGCTTGTTGGGAGGCAACCCAATGAATAAAAATTATTTTTGCTTTTTTGCTTCCTGTTCTTGAGTGTTAGCACAATTATGCTACTATTATGATTGTGTGTTTTTTGCGTTTTAATTAGTGTTTGTGCCAAGTAAAGCCTTTAGGATCTTCTTAGGTGATAGTTGTTTGATCTTGCTGAAAAGAGAAACTTCTGCACTCACGAAAAAAATTCTCATTTTTAACCAGAGCGTGATAAAATACCAATTCATTTTTAACAATATTAATATATAAATCACTCAGGTTTTCCTAATTTACCAAGATTTTTGGAGTTACAGAAGTATTAGAACTATCCAGATTGCTACAAACTATTCTGTTTTTGACAGATTCTGTTTTTCTTTGCGTTGTGTGCTTGTTTTGATGATTCTATGGTTTTCTTTGATGATTTTTTCCATAGAAAAGTTGGAATGCAGTAGATATAATGCAAGAATAAAATATGAATTGGTTTGCTATAGTACTTATAGTAGTGATTTTCTTTCCTATACTAATGGATCTCACGAAGGTTTTGTTGAGTTTTGTGTGATTAAGTTTCAAGTTTTGGGTTACCTTATGATGGATAAAGGAATAAGGAGTAAGAAGAGCCTAATCTTGGGGATGCCCATGGCAACCCCCAATTATTATCCAAAGAGAAGCAAGCAACTAAGATTGGGGATGCCCCGAGTGGCATCCCCTCTTTCTTCTAACGACCATCGATATTTTACTCAAAGCTATATTTTTATTCATCACATACTATGTGTTTTGATTGGAGCATCTTGTATGATATGAGTCTTTTCTTGTTTTGCTTTGTGTTTTTAGTCTTAATTCCTTGCTGGACACACCTATTTGAGAGAGCCAAAATTATGTCATGACTTGTTAGAATTGCTCTCTATGCTTCACTTAAATTTTTATGAGCTATGGACTTGCTCTAGTGCTTCACTTATATCTTTTTTAGCACGGTGTGCTTTAGTATTTTTTGAAGAAATGCTCTCTTGCTTCACTTAGATTTATTTGACATTTAGTGAAATTGTCAAGAAATTCTCTCTTGGTTCACTTAAATTAATTTGATAGAAAGAAATATTATGCTCATGATCTTCACTTATATTTGTTTGAGCTTATCAAAAGCAACACATGAAAAATAGTCCCAAAGTGAGAGATATCCAAGAAGGATATAATCAAAACTTTCATGAAGATCATTAGACAAAATAAACTTTGTTCTTAGTAATAGTTTTGAGATATGAGGATAGTAATATGTGAGTCATATTGTTGAGTAATTATGCTATAGTAAGAATATTGGTGTTAAGGTTTGTGATTCCCTATGCAAGCACGAAAGTCAGTAGTCATGCAATGAGATTACATCCTACCTGTGGTGCATTATTCGGTGTTAATTATGCTTAATGCTTGCTTATGAGATTATTCGTTTCTTGGTTGCTCGCTTCCCAATCTTATGCTAGCCTTCATTTTGCACTAAGTATGATCACTACTTGTGCATCCAAAACCCTTTAAACTAGTTTTGCCACATGAGTCCACTATATCTACCTATATGCGGTATTCTTTTGCCATTCTAAGAAAATTTGTAAGTGTCATCTCTAATATTCATAATAAATTTCTCTTTTGTGTGCTCGTACCGCTTGCGAGGCGGTGAGGGGTGGCTAATATTTTCCATGCTATATGTGTTGTTCTCACGATGAGTGTTTATTCACTTGTCATTGCACAAGAGTAAGGCAAAGGTATTAGGGATGCCCAATCCCGAAATGAAAAATGAGTTTACTTTATGTTGTCAAATAATAAATTCCTTGTAAAGTGTTGGTATGGAAGGCACCCGTGGATACGGTTAGCCATGGAAAGTGAAAGTATGGTGGAAAAAGGAATAAACTTTAATTTCTGTTTGGGAACCGCCTATGATATATCTAGCATGGAAAGTGTTGGGAACTCTAAGTCGTTTTTTTTGGTGGGAAAAGCATGCCTCTCAAAAAGTTTTTATCTCTCAATTTTCGCTTTGAGCTCTGGCACCTCTACAAATCCCCACTTCCCTCTGTGAAGGGCCTTTCTTTTACTTTATGCAATTTTTATTTTGAATTTGAGTCTCCCTATTCTCTTATAAAAGCACCAACAAGGGGGAACTATGATCGTACTTGAGCATTGGGTGTAGTTAATATGCGAGTGTGTTTCATGGATGGATCAATGATTGAGCATGATGGGCTGGGGATAAATTATTTCAGCGTCGATATTTTGAAAGACATGGTTGGTTGTTGGTATGCTTGAGTATTTAAGTTATCATGTCAAAACTAGACTATTGCTTTGAACAATATAAAAGTACAAATTTCCATGCTACAAAGCTAAGAATATGAGATGACATGTTAGGCAGCATTCCACATCAATTTTTTTATCATTTACCTACTCTAGGACGAGTGGGAATTAAGGTTGGGGATGCTGATATGTCTCCAACGTATCTATAATTTTTTATTGTTCCATGTTGTTATATTATCATTCTTGGATGTTTTATAATCATTTTATATCATTTTTTGGTACTAACCTATTGACATAGTGCCAAGTGCCAGTTGCAGTTTTTTGCATGTTTTTTACATCGCAGGTAAACAATACCAAACGGAGTCCAAACGCAGCGAAAGTTTTTATGGATTTTTTTGGACCAGAAGACATCCAATGGGCCGAAGAAGCGCCTGGGGGGTGCTCCGAGGGGAGCACAACCCACCAGGGCGCGCCTGGAGGCCCAGGCGTACCCTGGTGGGTTGTGCCCACCTTGGGTGCCCCCAGACCGCCTCTTTGCTCTATAAATGCCCCAATATTCTAGAAACCCTAGGGGAGTCTACGAAAATCAATTTCAGCCACCGTAGAGTCCAGAACCACCAAATCCAATCTAGACACCATCACGGAGGGGTTCACTACTTCCATTGGTGCCTCTCCGATGATGCGTGAGTAGTTCTTTGTAGACCTTCAGGTCCATAGTTAGTAGCTAGATGGCTTCCTCTCTCTTTTTTGATTCTGAATACAAAGGTCTCTTGGAGATCCATATGCTGTAACTCTTTTTGCGGTGTGTTTGTTGGGATTGGAGGAACTTTGAGTTTATGATCAGATCTATCTTTTTATCCATGAATGTTATTTGAGTTTCTTTGATCTCTTATATGCATGATTGCTTATAGCCTCGTATTTATTCTCTGATATTTGGGTTTTGTTTGGCCAACTTGATCTATTTATCTTGCAATGGGAAGAGGTGTCGGGTTCGATCTTACAGTGCTTGATCCTAGTGACAGAAGGGGAACCGACACGTATGTATCATTGCTACTAAGGATAAAACGATGGGGTCTATTTCTACATAAATAGATCTTGTCTACATCATGTCTTCGTTCTTATTGCATTACTTCATTTCTCCATGAACTTAATACACTAGATGCATGCTGGGTAGTGGTCGATGTGTGGAGTAATAGTAGTAGATGCAGGCAGGAGTCGGTCTACTAATCTTTTACGTGATGCCTATATAATGATCATTGCCTGGATATCGTCATGATTATTTGAAGTTCTATCAATTGCCCAACAGTAAGTTGTTTGCCCATAGTTTGCTATTTTTATCGAGAGAAGCCACTAGTGAAATCTACGGCCCCCGGGTCTCTTTCTCATATTATTTGCCTTTGTGATCTATTTTCCTTTGCTTTTATTTTCAAATCTATTATACCCAAAAATACAAAAAATACTTTGTTGTAATTTATACTCATTTATTTTATCTCGCGTTCCCATGATCCATTCTATCATATTTTTGTCACGTCCTTTTGCCAATTTATGGCGCCGTTACCGGAAAGGGATTGACAACCCCTTCAATACATAGGGTCATGACAATCACAGAGGTGCTCCCTTTACTCCCTAGCCGAACAATCGAGAAAGTAGGGGTAAACACAGGAGCAAGCCAACCCAGCTTGCGGAACACTTAATTCAACATGGTGCATATTGTGGCGTAATACACAAACAAGGAACGAAGCCATACAAGTATAATCATATGCAAGAGGAAAAGCTTCATAAAAGAAGCCCCCAAGTAAATGGGGTATTTGAATTTGTGCATCACAAACAAAGTTTTGACAAGGAACTTTTTCACAAACAACTTTTTTGCCAAAAAGTATAATGCTTGGTCGAACCGAAAAAAATTTAAAACTAAAAGTTTTTGAGCGACTTAGCTGGTTAATGTGCTCGGTGTTGATGGCACGATTCGGGCTTGTGGCAGGATGAAGACGCCCATTGATCTGTGACAGATCCGTCAAGGTTTGCAGTCCTCGGCATGGCCGTGGTCCCAACCACCAAGCCCGAGGTGGCCGAGCGAAGAGCTCGGCATTCCAAAGAAGTGAAACCCCCAGTCCCGCCGCGGTGATGGAGCAGGTCGGTGGGTGACACCGGAGTCTCCGACCGAGTGGGTTGATGAAGCTATGAAGCAGGGTTGCCAACACAGGTCAGCGTGTTAAGGTGACAACACAATTTGGTCGATGGAGGTGACAGCGCTGTACGATCTAAGTAAATTGCCTGCACAGATAAAATAGTGCAAACCAAAAATGATAACAATAAAAAAATTGCATAGTTTATTTATGCAAAGTTGATAATTCAATGAATATAGCCTGGGTGCCGAGGGCGGTGTCGACGCGAGTCATTAATGCCACAATGAGGGCATGACGAAGCCTAAATTCATAGGGCGCAGGTCGGCAGGGCGACGCCCGGAGCCCCATCGTCAGCCGAGGTGACGATGTAGACCAGTCAACGTCGTTTACCTATGCACATAAAATAGTGCCAGACAAAAGTAACAACAAGGAAATATAGTAATGATATACCCCCTTTTTTAAAAAAAGGGAGAGTCCTTCTGCTTAATTAACTCAAGCAAAGTAAATAATTAGATGAAAATCGCCTGAGCGCCGAGGTCGGCACGGCGGAGTGGCCGCGCGGAGATTTCGGCAGAGGGACGTGCGCTGAGGTGACACCAAAACTTGGTCGACGTGGGCGGCATGATGACATCGGCTCGTCATGACACTGTCTACATGCATGAAGTGGCACAAGACAGATGATAATGATAAAATTAATTAAATAGCAATTTCTTACAGAATTATTTATACGAAATAAATTATTGAATGAGATGTGGCCTGGTAGAAGGATGATGTTAGCAAGCCTTGATGACCGCACACTGAACCCGGCCGTTGTGAGCGTGGTTTTTCCCCGTACCAAGATGTACGTGCAAAATTGGCCATACCGTTCATCAATCAAGCCTTCAAATCTTGAAACTATTAGCACACTTAATGAAAAGTAGGTATACTCTTGTATGCTGGAGATGTAATCCACTAGCACTAGTATGCAAGCAGTGCATAAAAAACAGACTTTAGAAAAACATAGATTGCCTGCTTAATTAAATAATAAAGAGAAAACAGGGGATGGAATCTTCTTGTGTGTTGCCGTGGAGCCAAGTCCCTGTTAGGGTACTGCCTCCGCACTATCTCTTCGGCTGGATCGCCCATTGGTCAGATAGAGTTCAGATCCGATGTACCGCCAAGCAGCGGACGTTTTTTTTGCGGGGGCCAAGCAGCGGACGTGAACATATGTCGTACTGTAATCTATATACCCAGCAATAAAAACCGAACAGAAAACATAATGGCACAAATAATTTCTACTGTATGTATATATTAGGAAGCATAACACATGAGGATTTCTTAATGAAGAAAAGGAAAGATTGATCTCCCTGTGGGTTGCCGCATAGCTGAATTCATGTTTAGCTACGGGCGCTGCTCCGTGCGGACTATACGCATACATGTTCATCCTCCTCAGCTGTCCAGAGAAAACAACACTGGCCCAAGCAATAATTCACTCCTCAAAGAAAAATAGTATACATTGAAAGTACTTTGGAGAGATGGCACCTGGCAGTCATACGAGGAAGTTGACCGCTAATAGTCTGGACGATCTTACATATACCCAGCGGCGATCACATGGACTCCCACCAGTATTTGCATTGAGAAGCATCATCGCCACTCGCTCCTTGGACCTTGCACACAGGCACGTCGGCCTAGTTCGGCGCCTCGGCAAGCAGACAGATCAGCCGAAAAGACTGCTACAACAGAACTTGGACTTGGTTGATCGCCCGAATTATCCATGAAGTGGCTTGAGAGAGCTGAGAGATTTACGTAGCACTTGAGCATACCAATTAATAAATATAGTGTAGCAACTAGTACCCAAACTTTACATAGGAAGGAAAATTGTACTAGCATAGAAGATGGAAACCAATTTAATATTTAGCTTTGGCAGTTTTTCTAGGCAATATCGGATTTGACGACCATGGAATCTGTTTGCACGTGGATGTATGCTTTGAGCGGTGCCCCTGTCCTAGCCATAGCTCGGCTCCTACCCGTGGTCCGTCTTGCCTTTTTGTGATGTTAATTGTCAGAGAAGCTAGCTCCGTGGTGTCAAATCAAATTCCGCGAACCGCATCACATTGACTCCATTGCTGCCGTAGTTTTTCCCTGGATAAAAATTAATCTGCATGCAAGACAAGGGAGACGACAGCGAAAATTCTTCACCAATAAACAACTTTATACAGAACTGATCTAGTTGAAAAGACAACACCTGATCATTGATTTCAATCCCATCGAGCCTCGACGAACACCCACCAGGCTCTCAATGAAAGCAGCAATGTCAGTTCTATATCCGGCATATCTCCTAGTAGGGGTCCTACGCTAGGCGTCTTGGAGCGATGGTAACATGGACACGGGATTTTACCCAGGTTCGGGCCCTCAAGATGGAGGTCAAACCCTACGTCCTGCTTTTGATTGTATTCATATGGGGTGTAGTATAGAGTACATGTATCTACCACGAGATTGTTCTAATGAATATTAGATGTCTATTGACTAGCCTGGCCCCGGTTTGTATAACACACCAGAGGCCTAGGGTTTAGGAGAGTCCTCATCTTGGGCACTAAGCCTTGTGGGATCTCCCTTGTACGCGGCATGGGCTGTCCGAACTGGCCCAATAGTGAGCCGCCATGGGGGTCCTCGGCCCGACCCACTGGTTGGGAGATGACGTGGTGAGTACCCCCTAGTCTAGGACACCGTCAACCGCGACCCGCCATACAGGACGCAAGGGGAGGGATTTGTGCCGCTCGACCAAAAGTGCACAAGGGGAAGCCGGGGATAGCGCAGCGACGAACCCTAGGCGGCGGCTGATGAACACGACACAGGGCCCCGCTCATGCATGCAGGTTCGACGTTGCGGGGAATAGGCGCCGGTTTTGCCATGGGCCACAAACCCAGCTAGTCCCAGCCCACCCTCGGATAGCTTACACTAGACCGACGGCCCACACGAAGGCCCGCCCACACAGCACTCAGCCGCCAGCAGCCCCCTCGGGGCCCAGCAAACAATTCGAACGCGCGATCGACGTCGCCTGGATCATGGCTACTTGGTCGACCGCCGGCGCTGGTGCCTGCGCCGCCAGTGATTCAAACACTCTCGCCTTTCTGCTCGAAGATCATGGATCTCGCCGGCCGTCGCGGATGGAGGAAACGCCGCCGACGCCGACACCGCCTTCTTTTTCTTCTTTCTTACGACCTTCGTCCAGACCTCTGGCGTAAAAAAATTGGACAACGTAACTTGCGAGGCACTAACCTTGGGCAGCGGGCTACTCCATGGCTTGATCTTCGGCACCAGCGTGGGGGCGGCCTTGTACCAAAGGCCACCCTCTCGCTGCCTTTCTCAACTTGCCCATCGTGCATCGGCGACTCATCGACGTGCAGCACCATCTCTGGCCGCCGCTACAGAGACTCTTTCTTGATGCACCCCTGATCCAGTTCATCCTCACAGCCGTCCTCCTCGGCATCGGCAAGAACCCAAAAACATACTCCAAAACTTTGTTCCGGAATCACGTGTTTAGGCTTCAAAGTGAGATCCACGATTTCAATTGGCTCTTTCGCACTCAACGAATCCTGCACACAATGAAGAAAGCACACCTCGAAAACATCAACCATGAGACATGTATGTCACGACCGCCTTTCCAATAAAACATTTATTGAAAAGACGACCTTTGTATTAAACAGTACAGAAGAATTCTTCTTACTGGCAGACAAAACCTTGATACAAAAATCCAGCAGTACTAATATTATACATGGTTGAGCTGAGGATGCTCAACAAATTATTACAAGCACGCCTATATTATACATAGAGGCGGATATGACACAAGGGTATGGTGGCATAACTACTGACTCCTAATAGAGGTGGTGGTGGATATGTCACAGTGAGGTGGGTGACATGACTCTGAAATCTTACAGCTCATCAAGTGTTGGAGTGAGGCTTCATGATTTTTATTTGGGTGCCGGAAGCGTGTATAATACAGTTGAACAACTCCAGGGTCGCACGTGACTGACTGGGACTCCTCTAGGCGTCGGACTCGCTATCGAACTCTTCATCCATAAGATCTCCTTCGTCAACATCTGGCCAAATCAACAAGCTAGGTGAGTACTTTGAATGTACTCGCAAGACAGTTCGGACATAAGATATAACAAATGTAAACATGATGCACATGAGCAGGTCAGTATGCACAATCAAATAATAGATTTGCACTGCATGATAAATATGAGGAAATCAGGCGGTAGTCCTCCCGAAATCCCAATAAAAATAACTGAAAACCGATCGGGTGTCTGAAGCGACGCCTCAAAAGGTGGAAACAAATTCAACATGCCGCAGTCGGGCGTCGAGGCGACACCACATAAAGGGCTTATATTGAAAAGTAAATAACAGGACGTGCCACAGTCGGGCGTCTAGGCGACACCTCGAAAAGGGCTTATAATGAAAATAAATAACAATGATGCCACAGTCGGATGTCTGCGCGACATCACATAAAGGGCTTATATCAAAAGTAAACAACAATAATGCCATAGTCGGACGTCTGAGCGACATCACATAAAGGGCTTATAGTTTATCATTCGAATTTAAGTAGCTCATGAATTCAAATCATCACAAGGAAATACTCAGCGTATAATAATAAACTGGTTAGTCCATTCACATGAATAACCTTCAACCGAGTTTACCATTCTCGGTTGTATGTTTATACTCCGGAGACTGTCACCGGGGTTGACACTGAGATTTGACACTGAGGCTGACACTGGCACTGAGATGATGTCCAAGTCCTTGATCGTGAACATGGATACTCAAATGATTTTGACTCTGCAGAGTTTGTACTCTTTAACCACAGCCAACGGATTTCAGTAGTCACAAGGACTAGTTCCGTTTATGGTGTTTTAGAAGAAACACGTCTAACCAGTACACACCCATTCCACATTCCGTTGCCAGGGATCACCCTCGGCGACGTTCAAGAAAAACCTTAAGACGGGGAGGCTACAACCTCGAATAGCATGGGATCAAATTTATATCGCGCGCTCTAAGGGGTGCCCCCCTCTCGGTCCCAACCGGAAACACCCATGCCCCCTGAACGGATGACTGGCTTTAATCCAGGGCCATGGAACCCTCATCGTGGTCCCTCTGTTTGGTGTGTACCAGGAAAGAGGTTTGCAACTTACTAAACCGCACTCTTTGTAGAAAACATGTGGCAGCACGAAGGGGAAACGAACGGGATCGAGACTTGACCCACGTTAAAAACTGGAGTTCACGGTTGGCATAAAACTGGCATGCTTCAACAATACCAGCCTGCAACCTATCATGTCACCACATGATCGTGTTATCTTATCATCATAAGAACACATCAACTTTGAAGCTCACCGGTAGCTTGCCTTGCATGTACATAACATTCACAAATGCTTATATAGACGTGCCATGAGAAAACTACTCGAGCAAACATGCAAAACACTCATCATATCAAAGGTTCAAACATGCTTGCCTGGTTTGGAGAAGTCGGAAGTCTAGCTCGGCGAAGTACGCGTCTCCTTTACTGCTCCCAGTATATACGTATTTAAAGAAAAACCGAATACTACATAAATACCGTGCGTGCACAAAAAGTATCCCAAATATTTTTCAAATAAATATGACAAAAAACTAGACAGAAATATAAAGATGACAGAAAAGGTTTCAAGTTAAAATCATCTTTTGTTTAAAAGTTATAAGAGTTTTAGTCCAGGGACCTTTTTGTAATGAAACTGAAAGTTTTTAGGGTTTATTTTATAAAAACAGGAAACGTTTCAGTCTAGAATACGTCAGTCCAGGGGGAAGACGTATTTTGCCCGAAGGCGTTTTCAGAAAACGTTTCAAAAAGAAGAAAAAGCTGACGGTGAGGTCCCACCCGTCGGGTTTGAAAACTGAAACATAGTGCTGGCGCCCGAGGGCCGCGGTGGTCGCCGGCGGTGATCCACGGTGAGGCAGGGGGATCGGGGGTTACCAACGTGTTCACCGTGTTCTTCCGCACCTATGGGTGGTGGAGTTGAGCGTCGGTGAGCACCACGTCGACGGCGGCCCCTACTCCGGCGGACGGTGGTTCGGGTGAGGTTGATCTCGCCGGGGAGAGCTGCAAAGACCGAATTGAGGCTCGGGTTAGGGTACTGGGTGCACTATGGGTTTGCTAACGCGGTTTTGGAGGTGGGGGTGGCCTTACCTGAGTGAATCAAGCCGGAGCCCGAGGCGGAACGGGGCGGCCGGAGTCAGGGAAGGTGACCTCCTCGGGGTCCTTCTAGTGGCTAGGAGGGGCTCTGGTGAGGTGGAGGTGTGGCGCTAGGTCGAGAACAAGCTCGGGGGCTCCTTTTATAGCCGATCCGAGGCGGTGGACGTGAACGGGATAACGCCGGCGATGATTACGGCGAGGCAAAGGACGGTCAGGTGGATTAGGGAGCTAGGCATCACCGCGAGGGTTCACTGGTTCCGTTCAAGTGCTAAGCTTGTCCTGCCTTGGGTGTTACTCCATGTTCCCGACGGAACGACTCACGGGACTCATCGGCGGCAGAGAGCACGCGCTGTGCTGCTCAGGCCACGGCGACAGTGCCGCAGCGTGCACAAGCAAGCGGACAGCCATGCGGAGGCCACGGGTGGCTTGGGCGGTGCTGGACGGCGCCGAAAGGTGGTGCCGATCCCTGCTGGCCTCCACGGGTGGCTCTGCCACCGCAGAAGCTGCCGGCATCGGCGAGACACGTCACCACCGATGATGGTGCCTGTCCAAACGAGTGTGCGGCGCTCTGGATAAGGAGGGGGAACAGGGAGCAAGGATCCAAGGAGGCTACTAGCGAGATCGTCGACAGGTTCTGACGAAACGACACTGTTGCCTGAACTCAGACACTGAATCTCTGAACTTTTCTAAAACCAGACAGAAACAGTGCATGCCAGGTGTTCGATGAAATGATTTTGGCATGTGGGAATTTTTTCTGGAGCTGATCTTTTGTGAGGTGGCCTCTTGGCATATCTGGAAGCTGCATGAATTATCTCAGAATTTTTGGAAAAAGAAAAATATGAATTTCATCAAAAATGGCATTTCTGGTCCAAACTTGCAGTGGACAAAATTTTAAATATTTGAACTGAGGCCAAGTGGATCTTGATGGATCTAGGTTGAGGGTACTAAGGACTAGTCAGAGGAGTTGGTTTGGGATCAAAACTCAAAAGAAATTTGGTACTTCCTTTGCAAATCACCTAGGCCCATAAATAATGGCAGAAATAGTTTTTGAGGAAAAATAAATTGAATAAAAGCCAAATATGGCTTGAGACTTGCTGGAGATGGGAGTCCTGACTTGATCCAAGGCAGGGAGGGGTTTTGGAAGGCTATGTCAAAAAGTGACATGGGAAAAGAGGAAATTTTGAATGGGGAAAAGAATAAACCCATAACTCCTAGGGTTTCTTTTTAATAGAAGAAATTTCAAAAATGAATTTGAGTAGAGGCAAGACAAAAATGAAAAGCTCTCAAGGCCAAAAATCAAGGTTGAGAAGAGTACAAAAAAATTTTGTCATAAAAGTTTTTGAGGGGGAGAGGGTTTAAGAAAAAATTTAAATAGCTTCCTCCAAATCACATAAAGATTTTGATAAAAACCAAATTGAAATTTCTGGAGTGTCACAACGTACCTTTGACCAGTTGCTCCTCATCTACCATATGCTGGCCGGCGAGGATGTCTCCCTTGAGATCAGTCACCACCATCCACCTTGACAATGAATAGGAGTACACCCGACCCTCTCGCCGTTGGCCGGGTGCCCTAGTGTCCTCAAAACTGATGCTCCATCTTGCCGGGTGAAGAAAGCCCCTATCCTGATCCCGATCGGCCTCTCCATGCCCAGGCTCGACATCGTCTCGCAAGATCTGCGCACACCTGCCAGAGATGAGAGCCCCAGAGATGCCGGATCCTCATTACCTTGATGGGAAGGCAAGGTATGATGCCCGAGCGGAGGTTCCGGTGGTGGCGGCAGGGTCTCCGCTCCGTCACCCACACCCGCTATCTCCATCTGCGTAGTCATAACAAAAATTAGTTCACGCAAGAAACATTTTTCTTCCTCTTTCTTTTCCCGTCCACCTTCCGCCTTACGTTATAGTTTGGTAGCAAGATAATTTGTAAGAAGTAACTATAAGTGCATCAAGGTAGCCCAATCTTTCTTGTAGCAAAGGACAGGCCGGGACGGTATCTGATAATAAGTAAAACATTCTCAAGGACAGACGGGAATTTTATCTAGTCACTTTCATCATGATTGTTTGATTTGCGTTCGCTACTTTGATATGTGATATGTGGGTGGACTAGTGCTTGGGTGTTGTTTTTTACTTGAACAAGCCTCCCACTCATGATTAACCCCTCTCGCAAGCATCCGCAACTACGAAAGAAGAATTAAGATAAAATCTAACCATAGCATTAAACATGTGGATCCAAATCAACCCCTTAGCAAATAAAGCATAAACTAGGGTTTAAGCTTATATCACTCTAGCAACCCATCGTCTAATAACTACTCCAAAATGCATTCCCTTAGGCCCAAAGATGGTGAAGTTTCATGTAGTCGACGTTCACATAACACCACTAAGGGAATCACAACATACATATCATCAAAATATCGAACAAATATCAAATTCACATGATTACTTGCAACGTGACTTCTCTCGTGTCCTCAAGAACAAAAGCAACTACTCACAAATAATACTCATGCTCAAGATCAGAGGAGTAATAAATATCGTAATGGATCTGAACATATAATCTTCCACCAAGTAAACCAACTGGCATCAACTGCAATATGTAATCAACACTACTAGTCACCCACAAGTACCAATTTGAGGTTTTGATACAAGATTGAACACAAGAGATAAACTAGGGTTTTGAGATGAGATGGTGCTGGTGAAGATGTTGATGAAGATTGATCCTCCCAAGCTGAGAGGGTTGTCGATGATGATGATGGCTTCGATTTCCCACTCCTGGGGTGAAGTATCCCCGACGGAATGGCTCTGCCGAAGAGCAAAAGTGCTCCCGCCCAAGGTTCGCCTCGAGGCGGCAGCGCTCCGTCCCAAAAGTCATCTCCTTATTTTTTCTAGGTCAAAAGACCTTATGTACCAGAATATGGGCACCGGAGGTGGGATAGGGCCCCCACTACCAACTAGGGCGCGCTAGGGAGCAGGCGCGCCCTGGTGCCTAGTGGGCACCTGGGTGTCCCCTATTGTATTTATGTTCTCCAACATTTTTTATATATTCCAAAATAATTCTCATAAAATTTCAGCTCATTTGGAGATGTGCAGAATAGGCATCTCTGATGTAGCTTTTTCAGGTCCAGAATTCCAGCTCCAGTATTCTCCCTCTTTGTATAAACCTTGCATATTATGAGAGAAAAGGCATTAGAATTACTCCACAAAGTGTCATATTGAATAAAACACTATAAATAATAGTAGGAAAACATGATGCAAAATGGACAACTCCCCAATCTTAGACCTTGCTTGTCCTCAAGCGAAAGCTTATATCGAAAGTCATGTCCACATGTTTAAAGGGAGAGGTGTCGATAAAAACAAAATACGGACATAGTAGCATCATGCTTATTATTATAACAACAATAACTTGATCATAAAACTTCTTATGAGTAAGTAACAATTTATCACAACATCGAAGTATGAAGCACAAACTTTATTAAAAACCAACAAACTATGTTCTCAGTCAACTTTGTAATTGCAATTCATCATATTTCAAGGAAGGGTCTCGTATCGGAGCCTTTTGGCAAGTCCACATACTCAACCATCATTTAGTCTTCTATGATTTCTAACACTCACAACATATATATGGTGCAAAAAATTTCAGCCGGACACATAGAAAGATAGGGGCTTATAACTTCGCCTCCCAACTTATTCACCTCAAGGGTGATGTAAACAATAATAACTCATGATCACTCATATCCAACTGGATATATGTGCCTAGCTCTTTCCCCACCACATGATGCTTGCAAAAGACAAAAATGAAAAGGAGTAGAGGAAGACACTATTGACTCTTGCATAAAAAGTAAATACATAAAATAAAAGTAGGCCTGATAACCCACAAGTATAGGGGATCGCAATAGTTTTCAAGGGTAGAGTATTCAACCCAAATTTATTGATTTGATACAAGGGGAGCCAAAGAATATTCTCAAGTATTAGCAGCTGAGTTGTCAATTCAACCACACTTGAAAGACTTAATATCTGCAGCAAAGTATTTAGTAGCAAGTAGTATGGAAGTAACAGTAACGGTGGCAAAAGTAACAGTAGCAGTTTTGTAGCAATTGTAACAGTGGCAATAGCAAAGTAACATAAGAAAGATCAATATGTGAAGAGCTCGTAGGCAATGGATTAGTGATGGATAATTATGTCGGATGGCATTCATCATGCAACAGTTATGACCTAGGGTGACACAGAACTAGCTCCAACTCATCAATATAATGTATGCATGTATTCTGAATATAGTCATACGTTTGGAAAAGAACTTGCATGACATCTTTTGTCCTACCCTCCCATGGCAGCGGGGTCTAATGGAAACTAAGGGATATTAAGGCCTCCTTTTAATAGAGAATCGGACCAAAGCATTAGCACTTAGTGAATACATGAACTCCTCAAACTACGGAAATCACTGGAAAAATCCCAGTTATTGTCACCTTGGGGTATGCAGATCATAACTCGTAATAGGTGTCTACAACTTGCAAGCTAGGATCAAGAACACAAATATATTCAGGAAAACATAATAGGTTCAGATTTGAAATCATGGCACTCGGGCCCTAGTGACAAGCATAAGCATAGCAAAGTCATAGCAACATCAATCTCAAAACATAGTGGACACTAGGGATCAAACCCTAACAAAACTAACTTGATTACATGATAAATCTCATCCAACCCATCACCGTCCAACAAGCCTATGATGGAATTACTCATGCACGACGGTGAGCATCATGAAATTGGTGATGGAGGAAGGTTGGTGGTGATGATGGCGATGAATCCCCCTCTCCGGAGCCCCAAACGGACTCCAGATCTGCCTTCCCAATGAAGAACAGGAGGTGGCGGCGGCCCCGTATCGTAAAACGTGATGAATCCTTCTCTCTGATTTTTTTCTCCGTGGTTGTGAATATATAGAGTTGGACTTAGGATCAGAGGAGTTCCAGGGGACCCACAAGCCAGGGGGCGCGCCCAGGGGGTAGGGCGTGCCCCCACCCTTGTGGTCTTCCGGTGGGTCCCCTCTGGTTGATTCTTTCGCAAGTAGTTTTTATTTATTCCAAAAATATTCTCCATAAATTTTAAAGTCATTCCGAGAACTTTTATTTCTGCAAAAAAATAACACCATGGCAATTTTACTGAAAACATTGTCAGTCTGGGTTAGTTCCATTCAAATCATGCAAATTAGAGTCCAAAACAAGGGCAAAAGAGTTTGGAAATGTAGATACAACCGAGATGTATCAAGGCCCTTCGTAGAGGGAAGCAGAGGTTGTCATGCACTTTTATTTTTGGATGCACAAGCTCTTAGTGAGAACATCATGTTATATTCCGCCTTACGATAGCAACCTTTATTATGCAGTCCGTCGCTTTTATTACTTTGCCATCACAAGTTCGTACAACGCTTATTTTCCCTTACACTAAAATATCATACATATTTAGAAGAGATTTTTATTGGCTTATGCACCTATCACAACTTACTTGAAGGATCTTATTCAATCCATAGGTAGGTATAGTGGACTCTCATAACTTGAGATTGGGTTTAAGGGTTTTGGATGCACAAGTAGTATCTCTACTTAGTGCAGATTTTTGGCTAGCAAAGATATTGAGAAAGCACCACATGTTGGAGGATCTATGACAATATAACTTCTATGTGAATATGAACAAACATAAATGATTACGTTGTCTTCCTTGTCCAACGTCAACAATTTGGCATAAAATATTTAATGGGGGCTCCCAATCATAAAAGATGTCCAAGATAGTATATTTGCATGTGCATCTTCTCTTCCTTTATTAATTCTTTCATGAATTGCATCATTGACCAATGCTATGTTTGTCAACTTTCAATAAATTTCACCACGTATACTTTTCCTTATGTAATGTCATTACTTTCCATAAGATTAGCATATGATATTTTTCATTATTTTCTTTATTTTGATTGAAACAAGAAGGTAAAGAAGCAAAAACTCAAACTAATCTTTATTATATAACTCTCACTCGATTACATAGATAGATAGATCATGAAACTAGCACTCGAAAGTAGATCATACTAAACTTTTATTCTACTAAATCACAAAACAACTAAAGTTCGAACTAAGATAGGTAAAGGTAATAAAAGTGATGGTGATACGATACCGAGGTACCTCCGCCAAGCTTGGCACAAGCCAAGAGGAGTGCCCATACCCGTGTGTTTAAGTCTCCTTCGTTGGCGATGGTGGTGATCATGAGGTAAGCGCTTCACACTTCAGCCTCAGGAGATGCTCCATTCTATGATTGATGTTTCAGAGGGCGATGGTTTTCTCTTCCAACAAAATAATTTCATGAGTCAGATATGCATTCTGAAGACAAACAGTTGCAAATGCCTTCAAGGCTTCGATTTTAGTGGGGGTGAGATGGTTATAGTAGGGTTAAAGGATATCTTCCTCCTTCTCAACCTCCCCCATGAGCATGACTTTCCCCCCTTCCCGAGCCTCATCCCCCGCATGTTCCTTGCCCTTGTCCTCCTTGGTGGCTTCTTTTGGTTCTTCTCTCCTTAGTTTCACCTGTCGGGGTTTTGGGAGCAGGGGTACCCAGACTTGCCTGCCTGCGGCCCATGGCGTGGCTCCAATGACAGCCGGGTATGGCCCAGCTTTGGCATCAACAACTCAAGACCCTTGCGAGGCGGACGAGACCAAGACCTCCACATGGGGAGGCCTCCCCAGGCTGGCTCCTGAGGAGCGGAGATATCTATGCAAGGTTCTCCTCGCGAGGTTTAGATGACATGAGCAATGACGACCAAGGCCAGGCGGGCGCCAGCCGGCGCAATGTACTAGTTTCCTCTTTGGTTCTAAGGAGGCAAGCGAAGGCGCAGAGTCCCAAGGAATCAAGCAAAGGTTTCCATTCCGGTGCAACAAGACCAAGACCACCAGGACACTAGGACGGAGGTCATCACCGAGCCCACCGCGACGTCACCACCAGAGGCTTTTGCAGGCGAAGACCACTTTTGTTAGTATAGCATGTACTAGTTGTCTCCCTTCAAATTTGGCCGTTGAGGGAGCCCTTCTTGCCTATATTTGGGAAGAGGACCAAGGCCCTTATAAATAGGACCTAGCCACCACCATAGAGAGGAGGTTATTCAGATCATCCTTACGGGTGACGGATCATTCAGGTCATCCTCACACCCACCAGCTCATCGAGCACAAGAACACCTCTCCTCTTGAGGTCATTCTCGACTGTACTAGTTCATCCTCAGCCCCTCGAGGACAATCCACCACAAAGCAGGAGTAGGGTTTTACACCGCAAGGTGGCCCGAACCTGGGTAAACTACTGTATCTCTTGTCCATTCGGTTTGTCGAGCTAGGCCGTGAGATTAGCAAGCAGGCAGACTGGGGAGGACGAGTTCTTCGCATGCACCCTAGAGTTTGGACCTCTCAAGGGTCTGCAGAAACTGAAATCCGACATTTGGCACGCCAGGTAGGGGTCCACCAGAGATCCACCACCTTGTCCGATGCGCACTGCTGTTCATCTCACATGGCGGACGGTTCTCCATCGACTGGATCAACATGCGCTCTCGGAGAGGCCGAGGGCCTCCGAGCCTTCACCCCCTCCCCACGGCAGGTGCAGTGGCTGCCCAAGTTCAGGCCGGACATGTCGCCCTGATACGGTGGCGCGGCGGACTCGGCAGGCTTTCTCCAAGCGTATGAGGAGGATGTTTGGGCGGCCGGCCGCGATGACAAGGTCATGGTGAACTGGCTCCCTATGGCCCTGGCGGGCGCATCGCGTGCCTGGCTTCTCAACTTGCCAGGGTCTTCTGTGGTGTCTTGGGAGGAGCTGTGCGGCCTCTTCATCACGCACTTCACGGCACCCGCACCTCACGTCGTCACAGCCTCCTCGGTGGCTCGCAGGTGCCGCCCTCGGACCACCCTGTCAAGCAGTTCTTCCGCCCGGTGGGTGCCACCCACGTGCATTAGGGAGCTCCTCCAGGGTGGGCGGCGCCCAAGGCCGACCTCACCTTCGACTCGAGAGATCACCCCGCGACCACCGCGGGCGCCAACGCGCTCCTGATGCTCTGCACCTCTACCATCTGCAACGTGGCAGTCACCAAGACCCTCATCGATGGCAAAGCTAGCCTCAATGTGCTCTCTGTGGAAGCTTTTGGCTTGCTTCACGTGCCACGTTGGCCGGCTCCGCCCCACCAATCCTTTCTCTGGTGTTGTGGACGGCTCCACCTGTCCCTTGGGGCAGATCCGCCTCCCCGTCACCTTCGGCACCCGCAACAACTACCGCACCGAGCTCATCGACTTCAACATCGCCTGCATTGGCCTCCCTTATGATGACCCACAATTATAGGGGATCAATTGTAGCTCTTTTCGATAAGAGTGTCGAACCCAACGAGGAGCAGAAGGAAATGACAAGTGGTTTTCAGCAAGGTAATGTCTGCAAATGCTGAAATTGTAAGTAGCAAAATAGTTTGATAGCAAGATAATTTGTAACGAGCAAGTAACGATAGTAGTAACAAAAGTGCAGCAAGGTATCCCAATCCTTTTGAGGCAAAGGCATGCCAAAACGGTCTCTTATGATAAGCAAAGCGTTCTTGACGGTACACGGGATTTCATCTAGTCACTTTCATCATGTTGGCTTAATTCGTGTTCAGTACTTTGATAATTTGATATGTGGATGGACCGGCGCTTAGGTGTTGTTCTTACTTGAACAAACCTCCTACTTATGATCAACCCTCCCACAAGCATCCACAACTACGAGAAAAGTATTAAGAATAAATTCTAACCATAGCATTAAACTTTTGGATCCAATCGGTCCCTTACGGAATAGCGCATAAACTGGGGTTTAAGCTTCTGTCACTCTCGCAACCCATCATCTAATTGTTACTCCACAATGCATTCCCTTAGGCCCAAATATGGTGAAGTGTCATGTAGTCGATGTTCACATGACACCACTAAGGGAATCACCACATACATACTATCAAAATATCGAACACATATCAAGTTCACATGATTACTTGCAACATGATTTCTCCTGTGACCTCAAGAACAAAAGTAACTACTCACAAATGATAATCATGCTCAAGATCAGAGGGGTATTAAATAGCATATTGGATCTGAACATATAATCTTCCACCAAATAAACCATATAGTAATCAACTACAAGATGTAATCAACACTACTAGTCACCCACAAGCACCAATCCATAGTTCCGGTAACAAGATTGAACACACGAGATCAAATAGGGTTTGATATGAGATGGTATTGTTGAATATGTTGATGGAGATTGCCCTCCCCAAGATGGGAGCGTTGTTGGTGATGATGACGATGATTTCCCCCTCCAGGACGGAAGTTCCCCTGGCGGAATCGCTCCATCGGAGGGCAAAAGTGCTCATGCCCAAGTTCCACCTTGAGATGGTGGCGCTCCGTCCTGAAAGTCCTCTCCTTATTTTTTCTAGGTCAAAATGACTTATATACCAGAAGATGGGCACCGGAGGTGGGCCTGGGTGAGCACAATCCACCAGGGCGCGCCTGGGCTCTCTAGCGCGCCCAGGTGCGTTGTGCCCACCTGGTGGGCCCCCTCTGGTAGTTATTTGCTCCAATATTCTTCATATATTTGATAAAAAAGCTTTGTGAAGTTTCAGCTTGTTTGGAGTTGTGCAGAATAGGTGGCCTGACGTAGCTTTTCCAGGTGCAGATTTCCAGCTACCGGAATCCTCCCTCTTTGTGTGTACCTTGCATATTATGAGATAAAACGCATTAGAATTATTCCAAAAAGCATTATTATGGATAAAAACATCATAAATAATAGTAAGAAAATATGATTCAAAATGGACATATCAACTCCCCCAAGCTTAGACCTCGATTGTCCTCAAGCAAAACCCGAAATCGAAAAACATGTCCACGTGCTTAGAGAGAGAGAGAGAGGTGTCGATAAAAAACAAAATACAGACATAGAAGCATCATGTTCATTATTATTATAGCAACAAACTTAAACATAAAACTTTTATCAAAGAACTTTTATCATTAACTTCTCATGAATAAGTGACAATTCATCACACTATTGAAGTATATAGCAAAAACTATATGAAAAACCAACAAACTATGTTCTCAGTCAACTTTGCAACTACAATTCATCATCTTTTCAGGAAGGGTCACGTATCGGAGCCTTTAGGAAAGACCACATACTCAACCATCATATAGTCTTGTATAATTTCTAACACTCACCGCGTACACATGAGCAAAATGTTTCAACCGTACACATAGAAAGATAGGGGCTTTTAGTTTCGCCTCCCAACGTATTCACCTCAAGAGTGATGTCAAAAATTATAACTCATGCTATCTATATTCAACTGGACATATGTGCCTAGATCTTTCCTCACCACATGATGCTTGCCAAAAGGAGAAAAATAAAAAGGAATAGAAGGAAAACTTTGACTCTTTGCATAAAAGTAAATACATAAAAGGAAAAGATAGGCCCTTCGCAGAGGGAAGCAGAGGTTTCCATGCGCTTATTTGTTTGTATGATCAACCCCTTAGTGCAAAAGAACGTCACGTTGCATTGCCCCTTGTGATAGCGACCTTTATTCTGCATTCTGTCGCTTTTATTCTTCACCATCACAAGTTCGTGCAACACACAATTTTCTCTTACACTAAATGATCTCACACTTTTAGAAGCAATTTTTATTGCCTTTTTGCACCGATAACAACTTACTCGAGAGATCTTTCTTAATCCCTAGGTAGGTATGGTGGGCACTTGAAAATAAGATTTGGGTTTAAGAGTTTTTGGATGCACGAGCAGTATCTCTACTTAGTGCGGAATTTTTGGCTAGCAAAGATAGGGGCAAGCACCACATGTTAAAGGATCCATGACAATATGACTTCTACGTGAATATAAACAAACATAAACCATTAAGTTGTCTTCCTTGTCCAACATCAACAATTTTGGCATATAATATTTTGATGAGGGCTCACAATAACAAAAGATTTCTAGGATAGTATATTTATGTGTGAATCTTCTCTTACCATATTAATTCTTTCATGAGTTGCATCATTGACTAATGCTATGTTTGTCAATCTCTAATAAAATTTCCTACTTATACTTTTCCTTATGTGGTGTCATCACCTACCATAAGATTAGTATATGGTCTTTTTGATTTATTTATTTCCTTTCTTTCATTTATTTCCTTTCTCTTTTACTTTTATTTGCAACATGAAAGTAAAGAAAGTAAAAAACTCAAACTAAACTTTATCATATATCTCACACACGATTACAAGGATATATCACTAAGCAAACACTCGAAAAGAAAGGATCAAACTAAACTTTTATTCATCTAAAGCAAAAGATTGAACTAAAGTAAGTAAAGGTAAAAAGATAGTGGGATGATACGATACCGGGGCACCTCCCCCAAGCTTGGCGGAAGCCAAGGGGAGTGCCCATACCAGATACTCAATTCTCCTTTGGTGATGAAGAAGATGGTGATGGTGATGAAGCGATCCTATCCTTATGGATCAAGAGATTCTCCAATCAACGGATGACGCTCCGGAGGTGGATGATATGCTCTTGATGCAGATTATTTTCACGAGTGAGATACTTATTTTATATGTGAACTATTTCAATGACGCGAAAGTCTTCAATCCCAGCAGGAGTAAGGTGAACAAGGTAGGGTTTAAGGATATCTCCCTCTTCCTCCTTGGCTGGCAGTGCTTATTCGAAGACTGAAGGCTGATCCACAGTAACCTCCTTGCTCTCATATCCTCTGATGGCTTCTATGGGCTCTTCTCTCTTCAGCTCGATCTTCATCAACCAAGCATCCTCTTCCACATTGTTGGAGGAAGATGAAGACATGATGCCTGACTCAATAGATCTGAATGAAAACAACAAGAAACGAGAGCAGGGGATTTCTCCACGATACGGTGGTCAACAGGTTCGGGATGTATATATAGATATTTTTATCTTGGGGGACAAGCAAATGTAAGAAAAACGGAGTCCGAAAGGTCTCCCAGGTGGGCACAACCCACCTGGGCACGCCAGGCAAGCCGAGCACGCCCAGTTGTCTTGTTTCCACCAGGGTACGCTTCCCGGTAGTTTCTTCTTTTCCTATTTTTCTAAATATTCCAAAACAGACCAAAAATTATTTTTTGCGGATTTTTCGGAGTCCGTTTACTTACCGTATCACGTACCTCCTTATTTTCACGATTCTGGAGTGTTCCGGAAGGACTCTTTTATGTGTTCTTCCCGTGTCATAGTTTGGATAATATTACTTTCAACATTAATGGGTGTACCTGAGATAATGTTTTATTTGTTGCCCATTGACAACCTTTGGGTTAGTACCTTCGGCATTATTTATTTTGATGGCTCCAAATCGATAAACCTCCTCAATAACATAGGGGCCTTTCCATTTTGAGAGGAGTTTTCCTACAAAGAATCTGAAACGAGAGCTATACAAAAGAACATATTCTCTGACTTTAAACTCACGTTTTTGGATTCTTTTGTCATGCCATCTTTTAACTTTTTCTTTGAATAACTTGGAATTTTCATAAGCTTGGGTTTTCCATTCATCTAATGAGCTAATATCAAATTACCTCTTTTCTCCGACAAGTTTGAAAACATAGTTGAGTTCTTTGATTTCCCAATATGCTTTATGTTCAAACTCAACAGGCAAATGACAAGCTTTTCCATAAACCATTTTATAAGGAGACATACCCATAGGATTTTTATATGCTTTTCTATAAGCCCAAAGTGCATCATCTAATTTCTTAGACCAATTCTTCCTCGACCTATTGACAGTGTTTTGCAAAATTAATTTTATTTCTCTATTGCTAAGTTCAACTTGACCACTAGACTGAGGATGATAAGGTGATGCAATTCTATGGTTAACATCATACTTGGCAAGCATTTTACGGAAAGCACCATGAATAAAGTGTGAACCACCATCAGTCATTAAATATCTAGGGACTCCAAACCTTGGGAAAATAACTTCCTTATGAATTTTAATAGAGGTGTTGTGATCAGCACTACTGGTTGGAATAGCTTCTACCCATTTAGTAACATAATCAACAACAACCAAAATATGTGTATAACCTTTAGAGGAAGGAAAAGGTCCCATGTAATCAAATCCCCAAACATCAAATGGTTCAACATCAAGTGAATAATTCATAGGCATTTCTTGACGCTTACCGATATTACCTATTCTTTGACATTCATCACAAGATAAGACGAACTTACGAGCATCCTTGAAGAGAGTAGGCCAATAAAATCTAGATTGCAATACCTTGTGAGTAGTTCTATCTCCAGCATGATGCCCTCCATAAGCTTCAGAGTGACATTTCCGTAGGATTTGTCCCTGTTCATGCTCAGGTACACAACGTCTAATAATACCATCTACTCCTTTATAAAGATGTGGGTCATCCCAAAAGTAATGTCTTAAATCATAGACGATTTTTTTTCTTTTGTTGATATGTAAAGCTAGGTGGTAAATATTTAGCAACAATGTAATTAGCATAATCATCATACCAAGGAGTACTATGAGAAACATTTATTGCAACTAACTACTCATCAGGAAAACTATCATCAATAGGTAGTGGGTCATCAGACACATTTTCAAGCCTCGAAAAAATATCAGCTACGGGGTTCTCTGCTCCTTTTCTATCAATGATATGTAAATCAAATTCTTGTAACAAGAGAACCCATCGAATAAGTCTAGGTTTAGCATCTTTCTTTTCCATAAGATATTTAATAGCAGCATGATCGGTGTGAGAAATTACTTTTGAATCAACAATATAAGGTCTAAACTTATCACAAGCAAACACCATTGCTAAGAATTCTTTTTCAGTAGTAGCATAGTTTCATTGAGCATTGTCTAGAGTTTTACTAGCATAATGAATAACATTCAATTTCTTATCAACTCTTTGTCCTAGAACAACACCAACAACATAATCACTAGCATCACACATAATTTCAAAAGGCAAGTTTCAATCAAGTGGTCGAACGATAGGTGCAGAAATTAAGGCTTTCTTGAGTGTTTCAAAGGCTTCTAAACAATCATCATAAAAACAAAAGGAATATCCTTTTGCAAAAGATTTGTAAGAGGCCTAGAAATTTTAGAAAAGTCTTTGATAAATCTCCTATAGAAACCAGCATGACCTAAGAAACTACGAATACCTTTTATATCTTTAGGACATGGCATTTTCTCAATTGCATCGACCTTTTCTTTGTCCACTTCAATACCTCTTTCAGAAATTTTATGACCCAAGACAATGCCTTCATTAACCATAAAGTGGCACTTCTCCCAATTCAAGACAAGACTTGTTTGTTGACATCTCTGCAAAACTCGATCAAAATTGCTTAAACAATCATCAAAAGACTTCCCATAAACAGAGAAGTCATCCATGAAAACCTCAACAATCTTTTCACAAAAGTCAGAGAATATAGCAGTCATACATCTTTGAAGGTAGTAGGTGCATTACATAAACTGAAAGGCATACGTCGATAAGCATAGGTTCCAAAGGGACAAGTAAAAGTGGTCTTTTCTTGATCAGGTTGAGAAACATGTATTTGTGAAAAACCAGAGTATCCATCAAGGAAGCAAAAGTGTGTGTTCTTAGACAATCTTTCAACCATTTGATCAATAAAAGGCAGAGGGTAATGATCTTTCCTAGTTGCTTTGTTTAACTTTCTAAAATCAATTACCACTCAATAGAATGTAACAATTCTTTGTGGAATAAGTTCATTCTTATCATTAGGAACAACACTTATACCTCCTTTCTTAGGGACACAATGAACGGGACTTACCCGTCTACTATTAGCTATAGGATAGATTATACCCGCTTCCAGAAGTTTTAGGATTTCCATTCTTGCCACTTCCTTCATCTTCGGATTTAACCAACGTTGGTGATCAACAACGGGTTTAGCATCAGGTTCAATATTAATTTTGTGCTAACATAGAGTGGGACTAATGCCCTTTAAATCATCAAGAGTATATCCAATAGCATCTCGGTGCTTCCTTAGAACTTTCAATAATCTTTCTTCTTCATGTTCTGAAAGGTTAGCACTAATAATAACAGGATATATCTTGTTTTCATCAAGTGAAGCGCGGCCGCAGAGGCCGGGCAACCATGAAGCGCCTCCCCTCACCACAGGGGCTGCCTCGCCCTTGGCGGCTTCCACCGCAAGAAGAAGCACCACCACGGCCGCCCACGGCGACATCGGCCCTCGAAGGAGTGCGCCCGCGCCCCTGAGGAGCCACCGTGATACGTCTCCAACGTATCTATAATTTTTGATTGTTCTATGCTATTATATTGTCAACCTTGGATGTTTTATATGCATTTATATGCTATGTTATATGATTTTTGGGACTAACCTATTAACCTAGAGCCCAGTGCCAGTTTTTGTTTTTCCTTGTTTTTTAGTAGGTACAAAAGGAAAACCAAACAAAGTCTAATTGACCTGAAATTTCATGGTGATCATTTTTGGACCAGAAGAAGCCCAGAGTACCGGAGGTGGGCCAGAAGAGTCCTGAGGCCACCACGAGGGTGGGGGCGCGCCTACCCCCTGGGCGCACCCCCTACCTCATGGCCGCCTCGGGAACCCCCCTGACTTGTCCCTGACTCCAACACCTCTTATATAACCCCAAACTTCCAGAAAGAAACCCACATTGGGAGGTCCACCGCCGCAAGCCTTTGTAGCCACCGAAAACCAATCTAGACCCGTTCCGCCACCCTACTGAAGGGGGAATCACTCTCCGGTGGCCATCTTCATCATCCCGGCACTCTCCATGACGAGGAAGGAGTAGTTAACCCTTGGGACTGAGGGTATGTACCAGTAGCTATGTGTTTGATCTCTCTCTCTCTCTCTCGTGCTCTTGATTTCGCACGATCTTGATGTATCGTGAGCTTTGCTATTGTAGTTGGATCTTATGATGTTTCTCCCTCTCTACTCTCTTGTAATGGATTGAGTTTTCCCTTTGAAGGTATCTTATCGGATTGAGTCTTTAAGGATTTGAGAACACTTGATGTATCTCTTGCGTGTGCTTATCTGTGGTGGCAGTGGGATATTCACGTGATCCACTTGGTGATCAACTTGCGAGTTCCATAACCTTCTGAACTTATGCATAGGGGTTGGCACACATTTTCGTCTTGAATCTCTGGTAGAAACTTTGGGGCACTCTTTGAAGTTCTTTGTGTTGGTTGAATAGATGAATCTGAGATTGTGTGATGCATATCGTATAATCATACCCATGGATACTTCAGGTGACATTGGAGTATCTAGGTGACATTAGAGTTTTGGTTGATTTGTGTCTTAAGGTGTTATTCTAGTACGAACTCTAGGATAGATTGAATGGAAAGAATAGCTTCATGTTATTTTACTGCGGACTCTTGAATAGATCAATCACAAAGAATAACTTTGAGGTTGTTTCATACCCTACAATAATCTCTTCGTTTGTTCTTCGCTATTAGTGACTTTGGAGTGACTCTTTGTTGCATTTTGAGGGATTGTTATATGATCCAATTATGTTATTATTGTTGAGAGAACTTGCACTAGTGAAAGTATAAACCCTAGGCCTTGTTTCCTAGCATTGCAATACTGTTTTCGCTCACTTTTACCACTTGCTACCTTGCTATTTTTATATTTTCAGATTACAAAAACCTTTATCTACCATCCATATCGCACTTGTATCACCATCTCTTTGCCAAACTAGTGCAACTATACAATTTACCATTGTATTGGGCGTGTCGGGGACACAAGAGACTCTTTGTTATTTGTTTGCAGGGTTGTTTGAGACAGACCATCTTCATGCGATGCCTCCCATGGATTGATAAACCTTAGGTCATCCACTTGAGGGAAATTTGCTACTGTCCTACAAACCTCTGCACTTGGAGGCCCAACAACGTCTACACAAAGAAGGTTGTGTAGTAGACATCACACCACATGGGTCGCATCGTACTTGCGGCGGCGGCCTCGCTCTCTCTTAGGAGGCGGCGAGCCGAGTCCCTCCTTGGGGGCCTTCCCCTTCTCAGCGGTGGAGAACTTCTTCGCGGTGCCATGAGAGCTACCGCAAGAGCAAGGTAGAGAGGAAGAAGAAGGAGCGGGTGGCGAGAAGATGGAGATGAGCAAGGGGGGCTCCGCCTCTCTCCTCATTTATAGCCGGAGGGAGGCCAACCGTTGGCCTCCACGATTGCATGCAATGATGATCTTCTCTGCATGCAGCAGGGTCTCGTCAATTCAAACGGTTGCCGAGGAGGCATGGGGAAGTGGAGATTCCCACGCCCCATCAATCTCCACGTGTCGACCAAGGCCGCAGGTGGTTAGGGACCGCGGCACTCTGCACTTGCCCTTTGGCTTCGCCTCGAAGCCAAGTTTGAGTGCGCCTTGGGCCCGGGGGCTACTGTCGGCGTTCTGAGAACGGGGGTACTCAAACTTGCCTGCCTGCGGCCCATGGTGTGGCTCCAACGACGGCCTGGTACGACCCAGCTTCGACATCAACAACTCGAGACCCTCACGTGGGGCCAAGCCTCGCGAGGTGGACGAGACCAAGACCTCCACGTGGGGCGGCCTCCCCAGGCTGGCTCCTGAGGAGCGGAGATATCTATGCAAGGTTCTCCTCATGAGGTTCAGATGACATGAGCCATGACGACCAAGGCCATGCGAGTGCTAGCGGGCATAGTGTACCAGTTTCCTCTTTGGTGCTAAGGAGGCAAGCATAGGCGCGAAGTCCCAAGGAATCAAGCAAAGGTTTCCATTCCGGTGCAACAAGACCAAGACCGCCAGGACGCCAGGGCGGAGGTCATCACCGAGCCCACCACGGCGTCACCACCAAAGGCTTTTGCAGGAGAAGACCACTTTTGTCAGGATAGCATGTACTAGTTGTCTCCCTTCTAATTTGGCCATTGTGGGATCCCTTCCCACCTACATTTGGGAAGAGGAGCAAGGCCCCTAGAAATAGGACCTAGCCACTACCATAGAGAGGAGGTCAGTTGGATCATCCTTACGGGGGACGGATCATTCAGGTCACCCTCACACCCACCAGCTCATCAAGCACAAGAACACCTCTCCTCCTGAGGTCTTTCCCGACTGTACTATTTCATCCTCAGCCCCTCGAGGCCAATCCACCACAAAGCAGGAGTAGGGTCTTACACCGCAAGGTGGCCCGAACTTGGGTAAATGATGTGTCTCTTGTCCATTCGGTTCTTCAAGTTAGGCTATGAGATTAGTGAGCAGGCATATTGGGGAGGACGAGTTCTTCGCACGCATCCTAGAGTTCGAACCACTCAAGGGTCAGCGGAACCTGAAATCCGACACCATCTTCACCGGCCAAGCATCTTTTTCTATGTTGTTGGAGGAAGGAGAAGACATGATGTTTGGCTTGATATATCTGACAAAAAAACAGCTGAAGCAAAAACAGAGGATAGGTGGTCAAATCGTTCGGGGTATATATAAAGAATTTTTATCTTGGGAAGCAAGTATACGATAGGAAAACAAAGACGGGAAGGTGCCCGTGGGGCCCACTACCCACCAGGGTGCGCCATGTGGGGCAGGCGTGTCCTGGTGCCTAGTGGGCACCTGGGTTTCCTTCCCGGTTGTTTCTTATTTTTTATTTTTTCTAATATTCCAAAACTAACAGAAAATATTTTTTGTGGAATTTTTGGAGTCGGTTTACTTACCGTATCACGTACATCTTCCTTTTCAGGGTTCTAGAGTGTTCCGGAAGGTCCCTTTTATGTATTCCTCTGGTGTCATGGTTTGAATAATATTAGTTTCAACATTAATAGGTGTACCTGAAATATAATTCTTAATTCTTTGCCCATTGACCACCTTCAGAATTATTGATCTTTATTGCTCCAGAACGATAAACTTCTTCGATGATATATGGTCCTTCCCACTTGGAGAGAAGTTTTCCTGCAAAAAACTAAAACAGGAATTGTACAATAGAACATATCCACCAACTTTGAATTCCCGCTTTTGGATTCTTTTGTCAAGCCATATTTTGACTTTTTCTTTGAATAGTTTTGCATTTTCAATAGCTTGGGTTCTCCATTCATCTAGTGAGCTAATATCAAATAACCTCTTTTCACCGGCAAGTTTGAAATCATAATTGAGTTCCTTAATTGCCCAATATGCTTTATGTTCTAACTCAAGAGGCAAGTGACATGCTTTCCCAAAAACCATTTTGCATGGAGATATACCATCGGATTTTTATAAGCAATTTTGTAAGCCCATAGTGCATCATCAAGTTTCTTAGACCAATTTGTCCTAGGTCTATTAACAACCTTTTGTAATATCAACTTTATTTCTCTATTGCTAAGTTCAACTTGACCACTAGATTGAGGGTGATAAGGGGATGCAATTCTATGGTTGACATCATATTTAGCAAGCAATTTACGTAGAACACCATGGATAAAATGTGAGCCACCATCAGTCATTAAATATCTAGGGACACCAAACTTCAGGAAAATAACTTCTTTCAACATTTTAATGGAAGTGTTATGATCAGCACTACTAGTTGGAATAGCTTCTACCCACTTAGTGAAATAATCAACAGCAACCAAAATATGAGTATACCAATTAGAGGAAGGAAAAGGTCCCATATAATCAAAGCCCCAAACAACAAATGGTTCAATAACAAGTGAATAATTCATAGGCTTTTCCTGACTTTCACTAATATTAGCAATTCTTTGACATTCATCACAAGATGAGACAAACTTAGTAGCATCTTTGAAAAGAGTAGGCCAATAACAACCATATTGTAATACCTTGTGTGCAGTTCTATCTCCTGCATGCCTCCATATGCTTCAAAGTGATATTTCTAAAGGATTTATTCCTGTTCATGCTCAAGTATACAACATCTAATAATACCATCTACTCCCTCTTTATAAATATGTGGGTCATCCCAAAAGCAATGTCCTAAATCATAGAAGATTTTTTCTTTTGTTGATATGTGAAACTAGGTGGTATAAATTTAGCGACAATATAGTTAGCATCGTCTGCATACCAAGGAGTGTTATGAGAAGCACTTATGGCAGCTAGTTGTTCATTAGGGAAGTTTTCATCAATAGGCAGTGGGTCATCAAGATTTTTTTCTAACCTAGACAAGTTATCACCTATGGGGTTCTCAGCTCCTTTCCTATCAGTGATGTGCAACTCAAACTCTTGTAACAAAAGAACCCACCTAATGAGTCTAGGTTTAGCATCTTTCTTTTCCATAAAATATTTAATAGCAGCATGATTGGTGTGAACAATTACTTTAGAATGAACTATGCAAGATCTGAATTTATCACAAGCCAACACAATTGCTAGAAATTCTTTTTTAGTAGTAGCATAATTTGTTTGGGAACTGTCTAGAGTCTTACTAGCATAATGGATAGCATTTAATTTTTTATCAACTCTTTGCCCTAGAATAGCACCAACGGCATAATCACTAGCATCACACATAATTTCAAAGGGCAAGTTCCAATCAGGTGGTTGGACAATAGGTGCAGAAGTTAAGGCTTTCTTAAATGTTTCAAAGGCTTCTACACAATCATCATAAAAAAACAAACGGAACATCCTTTCGCAAGAGATTGGTAAGAGGCCTAGAAATTTTAGAGAAGTCCTTAATAAATCTCCTATAGAAACCAGCATGACCAAGAAAACTTCTTATACCTTTAATATCTTTAGGACACGACATTTACTCAATTGCATCAACTTTAGCTTTGTCCACCTCAAAACCTCGTTCAGAAATTTTGTGCCCCAAGACAATACCTTCATTCACCATAAAGTGGCACTTCTCCCAATTCAATACAAGATTAGTTTGTTCACATCTCTACAAAACTCGATAAAGGTTGCTTAAGCAAGCATCAAAAGAAGTTTTGTAAATGGAAAAATCATATATGAAAACATCAACAATCTTTTCACAAAAGTCAGAGTATATAGCAGTCATACATCTTTGAAAGGTAGCAGGTGCATTGCATAAAACAAAAGGCATACACTATAAGCATAAGTTCCAAAAGGGCAAGTAAAAGTGGTTTTATCTTGATCAGCTTGTGATATGGGTATTTGAGAGAAACCAGAATATCCATCAAGAAAGCAAAAGCATGTGTGCTTAGATAATCTTTCTAACATTTTATCAATAAAAGGTAAATGGTAATGGTCCTTTTTTCTAGTGGCTTTGTTTAATTTTCTAAAATCAAATACCATTCTATAACCAGTCACAATTCTTTGTGGGATAAGTTCATTTTTATCATTACGGACAACGGTAATACCTCCTTTCTTAGGAACACAATGAACATGACCTACCCATCTACTATTAGCTATAGGATAAATTATACCTGCTCCCATAAGCTTTAATATTTCAGTTCTTCATCTTAGGATTCAATCGTCGCTGATGATCAACAATTGGTTTAGCATTAGGTTCCATATTAATCTTGTGCTGACAGAGAGTGGGACTAATGCCCTTAATATCATCAATATATCAGCTCGATGCTTCCTCACAGTTTTTAATAATCTTTTCTCTTGATGCTATGTAAGATTAGCACTAATAATAACAAGATATATCTTCTTTTCATCTAGATAAGCATATTTTAAAGTATCAGGTAATTGTTTCATTTCAAACACAGGATCACCCCTAGGTGGAGGAGGACCTCCTAGAGTTTCAATATGCAAATTATGTTTTAGAATAGGTTGTTGTTCAAAGAACATCCTGTCTATTTCATTTCTTTCATGCAAGTGCATATCATTTTCATGGTCAAGCAAATATTGTCCTAGTGGATCAGTAGGAGGTACAACAATATAAGCAAGACCAATTATTTCATCCTTACTAGGCAATTCTTTATCATGGGGTTGCCTACAAAACTTAGAGAAATTAAACTCATGAGCACATCACCAAAATTAACACTGACTGTTTCTTTCTTGTAGTCTATCTTAGCATTAACAGTGTTCAAGAAAGGTCAACCAAATATAATGGGACAAATATCATCTTGTGCAGAATCAAGAACTAGAAAATCAGTAGGGTATTTTATTTTTCCACACGAGATTTCAACATCTCTAACAATCCCAAGTGTTGTGATAGTATCTCTATTAGCAAGTTTAATAGTAACATCAATATCTTTTATTTTAGCAGGTGCAATACCATTCATAATTTCTTGGTAAAGAGTAAAAGGAATATCACTAACACTAGCACTGTCGGTTCAATATCCGGCGTATCTCGTAGTAGGAGTCCTAAGCTAGGTGTCTTGGAGCGATGGTAACATGGACACGGATTTTACCCAGGTTTGGGCCCTCTTGATGGGGTTAAAACCCTACGTCCTGCTTTTGATTGAATTCATATGGGGATAGTACAGAGTACATGTGTCTACCACGAGATGGTAATGAATATGAGATTCTCTATTGACTACCCTGGCCTCGGTTTATACAACACACCGGAGGCCTAGGGTTTAGGAGAGTCCTTGTCTTGAGCACCAAGTCTTGTGGAGTCTTCCTTGTATGCGGTAGGGTTTGTCCGAACTGGCCCATGGGTATGCAGCCATGGGGTCCTCGGCCCAATCTAACTGATCGGGAGACGACATGGTGAGTACCCCCTAGTCCAGGACACCGTCAGTAGCCCCTGAACCGCTCTTCAAGTTGGGGACGCTCCTCGATTCTTTTGAACTGTTCTTCATCTTCGGTCATCGGTCTTGAAAAGTGGTTCAACAAATCTTCCCATCTCCGACCTTGAGGATCGCCAAAGTGCATCCGAAGAGTTCACACGTCGGGTATCAGAGGAGCCCCTTTAAGTTTCCGGCCTTTGTCAATGCCTTGTTATTTTTACGCCCACTTCGGGTTCGAAGTTGTCCCCGTGCGGCGGTGTCCTCTTACATCCGAGCTCCAACGCCAGACTGCATTTGAGGTATCTTTTACAGTCGAGCACCAACGCCGGACTGTATCCGAGCTCCAACACCGGACAGAATCCAAACCCCAACGCCGAAGAGTATCCAAGCTCCAACGCTGGACTATATCCGAGGTGTCATAGATCACCTTGGCTCAAAAAGGTCGAAGGAGTTTAGCCAAGCGTAATGCCAGTAATGCCTTCTACGGAGCCAACCATTGGCGTCCGAGCTTTATGCCGGACTGCTTCCGGGGTGTCTATTGTAGTCGAGGACCAACGCCAGACTGTATCTGAGGTAGTGCACCACCTCGACCATGGGCTGATTTTTATGAATTTAATTTCGAATCGTGCAATGTAATCTCTGCTGAGATGTATAGCCAGTAGCCCTCAATGTGCGTGTTGGCCTAATATCCGGGATGCACCTGAAGGAAAAAATCAAACCGCTGACCCTAGTAGCCCCTGAGACTCAGGTCGATTCACAAAATCAGCCTGAGGATCAATTTCCAGCTCGGCAGCATACTTAGGAATAGAAACGCGGTGTGCAAAGTCCTCGAGACTCAGGTTGGGTGCCGCCGACCAACCTAAGGATAATAATCTCCTCGAAAACTATATTGCACCTTAAATTTTCTGCATTGGATTGTCAATGTAGTAGCCCCCGAGACACTGGTCGGGTGGCAACACCGGATCAGGGGATCAATGTACCCCTTTAATATTTGTAAATAATAAGCACGAAGCCCAGTAGCCCCCGAGCCTTAATGTGGGCACGGGTGGCCGAATTAAGGATCGATATCCAAAGTAAAATCACAAATTATGTGTAATGATTCTATGTATCCAAATACTTTTCATCATTAATGCTCGGATTTGGATTGTACAAAACTTTGTTGACCGACCATCGACTTCCACCTCCTTGGCCAGTAGCTGAGGAGTGTTTGTCCTACTTTATAAAGCCTTTACAAGGGCAAAGATTTACGACAAACAAGGCAATCCGTCCATATAGTTTTATAAACAAAGGTATGCAGAGAGATATGTTGTATTACTGTTTAATGTGAGAAACATCTTCCAAAGAAAATAGTCCCGCTATCAGTTCCTTTCTTTGGGTTGTCATGCCAACCATGATCATGAAACCTCACCTCTGATTAATGTAGGAGAAAAATATTGAGGAGTTAGTTCGGGGAAAGTTCCCAAACTCTATATTTATTTTGACTCCATTGCGACCGTTTATCTATTGAAAGTGGCCCATCGTCGGCTTCTACCCCTTTGTAGATACTATGCAGGGTGTTTCCGCAATAACAAGACAACCCTTAGCCGACGTCTCGGTGCCCGAAGGCGGTTGTGTTAACAGAAACGAGGCAATCAGATATGCGGGCTTTATAGCTTTCACTTAGTCATAGGAGTTGTAAATTGGGGAACCTAGCTACGAGCCCCCGGTTAGTGTTCGACGACAGCTGAGGTCAAGCCGTAAACACTTCGGCCAATGTTATGAATGGCCCGTCATTTAGCATAGTCATCGGATCGCTGACCAGTTTACTTTTATTGTGACAGTCAGTTTTCGGCTTTCTCCACTGAGGTGCGTAACCATGCGAGCTGGAAGCACAATCGCAATGGTTCTCCCTTTGCACACCTAGCCGAACAAAGCGGAACGTAGGAGGCACGCACAGGAGCCAGGCAACCCAACTATTGACCAAAGACACAATTCGAAACCGATGCATATAAAGCAATATCCACGAATTTTTTTGCCGAATCTTTGAAGGTGTCCGGCATTGCACTGCGAGACTTATGATGGAAACACGCAAAATAGTTTAAAAGTGCCATAGGCTTGGAAAGTCAAAAAACTACAGTAAAAATTTGAAGTCCGAACTAGATCAAGTGTTCGATGCCAATCCGAAAATTGGTCTTAGAAAAAAAGGTGCTTCTGTCGTGCATTAATATGACACATCCGATCTCAAGACCTCAAGCGGGTCAGCTCATGGTTGTAACCTCCTATCCCGAATGCGGAGTACTGCTTGTTAGGCCAGTTTAGCAAACTAAACTCGAGCAGCTTTGAGAGAGAGACTAGGCTCCCTGGCTATTGACCACACACTCGCATCGAAAAAAGGAGTGATAGAAAAAGACTTTGCAACGACTAGGAAGAAATCATTTATGTTAAAATGGCTCATATAAATTTAAGAGCCCCCAAGTGACTTGGGTAAAAGAATTTTTATGTATAATGATCGTATGTACCGAAGTACTTGTATCATATTTGTGTTCACTCGAACTTTAAACGCGTCTTAACCGACCATCGGCTTCTCCCTCTTCGGTTAAGAACCGAAAAGTGTTATGTACTCCACCTGTCGAGAATATCAACGGTGTTTCCGATAACCAGGCAATCAGGCCATAAGGCTTAAACAGACAAAGCACGCTCAGGGAACTTATGCTATATTACTGACAAAGTGTAAGAAGCATCTTCGAAGGAAATAGTACCCCCACCAATACCTTTCTTCGTTGCTCATTGTTACTATGAGACTTGTGCAATAGATTTTTTGTACTCATGAGTTCCGTTGTGTGCCGACCATAATTGAAAACAATAAGAGCGCTAGCTTTCGGCTTCACCCAGTCTGAGGTCCGGCTCGGATGACCCGATCGTGACAATTGCAGAGGTGCTCCCTTTACTCCCTAACCGAACAATCAGGAACGTAGGGGTAAACACAAGAGCAAGGCAACCCAGCTTGCAAATCGCTTAAGTCAACATGGTGCATATTGTGGCGTAATACACGAACAAGGAACGAAGCGGTATGAGGGAGTCCTGGATTGGGGGGGTCTCCGGACAGTCGGACTATATCCTTTGGCCGGACTGTTGGACTATGAAGATACGAGATTGAAGACATCGTCCCGTGTCCGGATGGGACTCTACTTGGCGTGGAAGGCAAGCTGGGAAATACGGATATGTATATCTCCTCCTTTGTAACCGACCTTGTGTAACCCTATTCCCCTCCGGTGCCTATATAAACCGGAGGGTTTTAGTCCGTAGGACAACAGACAATCATACCATAGGCTAGCTTTTAGGGTTTAGCCTCTCTGATCTCGTGGTAGATCAACTCTTGTAATACTCATATCATCAAGAACAATCAAGCAGGACGTAGGGTATTACCTCCATCAAGAGGGCCCGAAAAACATCGTGTCCCCTGCCTCCTATTACCATCCGCCTTAGACGCACAGTTCGGGACCCCCTACCTAAGATCCACCGGTTTTGACACCGACATTGGTGCTTTCATTGAGATTTCCTCTGTGTCGTCATCATAAAGCTTGATGGCTCCTTCGATCATCGCTAGCGATGCGGTCCAGGGTGAGGCTTTCCTCCCCGGACAGATCTTCGTATTCGGTGGCTTCGCACTGCGGGCCAATTCGCTTGGCCATCTGGAGTAGATCGAAAGCTATGCCCCTGGCCATCAGGTCAGATTTGGAAAGTTGAACTACACGGCCGACATCCGCGGAGACTTGATCTTTGATGGATTCGAGCCCATGCCGGACGCGCCACACAGTCGCGGCGAGCAAGATGTAACTCTGCTATCGGACAGTGTTCGGGAGATTGCATCAGCAGCTACTCTGGCCTTTTACCCGGAGCAAATTGCGCCATCCGAAAGCGGAGGGATGGACCCCGCCATGGAGGCCGCACTCTCAGTGGTGATAGAACCAGATACTGACTTCACCCCTTATGAGAGCCGTGTCACCGAACCACTGGATTTATCCCCGGCCACGGACTCCGAGCCGCCTACATCCGTGCCTGTCGAATCCGACAGGGCACCCACAATGGAGTTCACCTCCGCGGATATCTTTCAGCACTCACCTTCCGGAGGTGTGCTAAATTCATTAAGGTCTCTCTTCCTGTTAGGAGAACCTTGGCCGAACTATGTCCGGCTCGAATGGGATGCGGACGACGAAGAAATTCGCTGCCCACCCACCACCCACTTAGTAGCCACTGTCGACGACTTAACCAACATGCTCGACTTCGACTCCGAAGACATCAACGGTATGGACGATGATGCAGGAGACAAATCAGAACCACTGCCCATAGGACGCTGGACCGCTACTTCATCACATGATGTATACATGGTGGATGCACCTAGAGAGGGCAATGGCGAAGAGACAGCGGAGGATGCACCCTCCAAGCAACCCAAGCACCGACGTCAATGGCGCCGCTCTAAGTCCCGCCATAGCAACAACAACGATAATAATAGTCCACGTGACTCTGGAAGAAACGACAACTACACCACCCCAGTGGCAGAACATGATCAAGATGCAAGCTGCACACATAGTACGGATCCGACATCTGAACATGATGACACCAAAGATAAGCCTCATCAATCCCCGTCTAGGGAAGAAAACAGTCCAGACGAAGATGCACACATCATCCCGGAAACGCACTTGAAGCAAGAAAACCTCCGCAGAAGGCTTATTGCCACAGCGAGGAGCCTGAAGAAACAGAAGCAAAGGCTCAAGGCCGCACAAGATACGCTCAACAGCAAGTGGAACAAAGTAACGAAGTATGGTGGAAGTTACCATCAAAATAGCTATCCAAAGCGCAAACTATTACCAGAATTCGACGATGAGGCCTTAGAGCCCATACAACCGAAAGGTGATATGGCCAACTGGCCGGATCCACCACCCTATGAATGCGATAGAGCGGCTAACAAAGTCACGCATAATTCAACACACGATTCATGTGAGAACTTGCGTCCAAAATCCGGCGTGACCAGATCTATCTATGGATCTAGGAAGCGTGCTACGGTACACAACCAACGCCAAATTCTACAACCGTCCGAACACTATGGCGCATCCCAATATAGGGGTGCTGCACACCCCTTATGTTTCACTGATGAGGTGCTAGATCACGAATTCCCAGAGGGATTCAAACCGGTGAACATAGAGGCGTACGACGGAACCACAGACCCTGGAGTCTGGATAGAGGACTTCATCCTACATATTCATATGGCTCGTGGAGACGATCTCCATGCCATTAAATACTTGCCCCTCAATCTTAAAGGGCCAGCTAGGCACTGGCTGAAAAGCCTCCCCAAAAACTCAATTGGAAGTTGGGAGGAGCTCGTGGACGCTTTCCGGGCCAATTTTCAAGGGACTTATGTCCGACCTCCGGATGCAGATGATTTAAATCATATAATCCAATAGTCCGGAGAGTCTGCCCGAAAGCTTTGGAACAGGTTCCTCACCAAGAAGAACCAAATTGTCGAGTGTCCAGACGCTGAAGCCTTAGCAGGTTTTAAACACAGCGTCCGAGACGAATGGCTCGCTAGACACCTCGGTCAAGAAAAACCGAGAACAATGGCAACCCTAACAAGCCTCATGACCCGCTTTTGTGCGGGCGAGGACAACTGGTTGGCCTGTAGCAGCACCAGCGACCCAAGCACATCCAAAGTCAGGGGTGGCAATGGTAAACCACGACGCACCAAAAACAAACGTCGAAATAAAGAAGGTAGCCCAAAGGCAGCAGAGAAAAACAAAAACAAACGCCAGATTCAGGGGCTCCCGACTAAGTTAGTGGAAAAAGCCTTTCAAAGGCACCAGAGAAGGACAATCTGGCCTAAACAAAATTCTTGACAAACTCTGTCAGATTCACGGCACCCAAGACAAACCTACAAATCATACCCATAGAGAATGTTGGGTCTTCAAGCAGGCCGGTAAGCTAAATGCCGAATACAAAGGGGAAGAGACACCAAGCAAAGACGAGGATGAATGTCAGGACCCCGACTCGATGTCACATCGATCTAGCCGGTAACACCTCATATCACTTTGCGGCCTCGCGCACGGTATCCCCACGGGTGTGGCCTTACCTTTGCCCGGGACCGTTTGCGCCTTTTGGCTCACGTATATGATAGTGTCGCTAGCATCCATATGATAAGGAGCCCGGGCTGACATGACTAGTCGTAAACCCAAAGTGGCACAGACTTACAGGGACAGGCATCCATGACCCAGCTTCGAACGTGTCGGTCATCAGCAAGTGGGTCCGGGCTGTAGCACTGGGCTAGCAGGACTCCGGTAAACTGGGTTGTAGCGGGCTAACAGGACTCCGGTACTCAATGCGTGACATTTCCCCGAAGGGACAGACACCGGAACGAAGAAGGACACATGCCGGCCAGCCTAAGTGCTCCAGAGCAGTAGCAAGCTACCATGGCTCAGCGGTAACACTAGGAGACATTTCCCGGTAAGAGAGGCTACTAAAGATAAACAACTAGATAGTCAGATCCCACACATACCAAGCATTTCAATCATACACACAATATGCTCGATATGTGCAAATACAACAAGGCATCACAACATGACTCTACGACACAAGTACTTTATTTAAGGCTCAGAGAGCCATACATAACATACACAAAGGTACGGGTCACACGACCCAGCATTCAAGTCATACAGTCATACAAACCAGCAGCGAAGTAACTTGTCTGAGTACAGACAACTAGAAAAATAAAAGAGGCTTGGAAAGCCTAGCTATACTACGTGGTCCTTCACAAGCTCAGGATCACCACCTGGGCCTTAGCCTACTCATTGATGTCAACGTCTACGTAGAACCCATCAGAAGGGGTTGCAGCGTCTTCTGTAAAAATGTAAATTATAGCAACATGAGTACAAAGGTACTCAGCAAGACTTACATCAGATCCTACATACATGCATATTATCAAGAAGGGTTGGTGGAGTTATTGCAGCAAGCCAGCTTTGACTCTTGGCTAGGCTAACCTACGAGACTCCAACTTGAAATGGTTTTGCGTACACGAGTCCACTACTCACCAATTCAATACACTACCGAGGATCCACCTCCGTCTTCCTACGGAAGAGCCATCCTCGGCACTCACACTTATCTTGAGGCTTTTAGTAGTTTCCATTTACTTGTCTATGAACTGTATAGGCAACCAAGTAGTCCTTTACCGCGGACGCAGCTATTCGAATAGATCATGATAACCCTGCAGGGGTGTACTTCTTCATACATGTTTCCACCACTTAGCGTCTGCACACGACATGTGCTCGGCAGACTTCAAGCGAAAGCCGACGTGGGTGTAGACCACGACCTACCTAAACACCCAAGTCTCTAGTCCAGGTTTATCGCCTATCCAGGTTCCATCCGCAGGGAGTCCGGCCGAGGTTTCCCATACGGCCCCGAACGATGTGAACAGGGTTCCCGAGATACCTAACGGGTATTCGGTACACCGTGCCACGTACCTACCGCATCACAGCCCACCCCTACGGTCAGCGTTGTCCACGGCCTCCAGTAGGCTACAAACACCAGAAACTACGTGCAACTCCTGGACAGAGAGCTAGGGTGAATAAGAAGTCGAGCGGGGTCATATTTCAGGGCCCAATGCATGGTAGTAGCTGTATCTTAAATCACACATACAGATCTCAGTGCTTAAGGTCGGCTTCAATGAAACAACCCACCATGTACTCCTACATGGCCTCTCATCGATACCTTTACCAAATCGTGTTCACCACACCACTCTCATTACCGACATAATCATTTCACTCTAGCCATCACCCAGATGAACCAGACCTGACACGACTCTAAGCATAGCAGGCATAGCAAGGTAGGAACAACACATACATATGGCTCAATCAACTCCTACACATGCTAGTGGGTTTCATCTAGTTACTGTGGCAATGACAGGTCATGCAGAGGAAATGGGCTCAACTACCGTAGCACACAGCAGTTTGAAACGCGTTGTCTTAATGCAGTAAAAGAGAGCAGGAGCGAGAACATGGGATTGTATCGATATGATCAAATGGTTGGTTGCTTGCCTGATGGTTCGATGCACTGATACGGTTCTTCGTTAGGGTAATCACGGTACTCCTCGGGGGCAGAACCTGCCGCAAAGAACACCGGTACACAACCATCACCAAACAATGTGCAACAATATGATGCATGCATGAAACATAGCAATATGAGTGTGTTGGGCTAATGCAACTAAGACCAGAAGGGTTTGAACCAATTTGAATCAAAGATTCAAATTCCAAACTCAAACATGGCCTTTTAAAGTGTTTTTCCTTGTTCTGTATTAAACATCAGGTTAACTTGTTTAATCATGCATGAAAATAGTACAGATGGATAGATTGGATTTTTCTGATCATTTTTCATATATAATTTGTCTGATTTGGAGTTACAGAATAAAAGTTATGAATTTTTGAAGTTTAAACTTTATTCTGGAATTTCCTATATTAGATTAATTCCAGAAAATCAATTATTGCGTCAGCCTGACGTCAGTGTGACGTCAGCAGGTCAACGGAACACGTCCGGGTCAAACCTGACAGTGGGTCCCGCGTGTCAGTGTGATTAGATTAATTAAAGTTTAATTAAGACTAAACCTGTTTAATTAACAGGGCTGGGCCCCACCTGTCATTGACTCAGGGGAGTCAACCAGGGCCCACCCGTGGTCAAACCCGGGTCGGCTGCACCGGCGTTTAGCCGCCGGCGAGCCCGACGCGGCGGCGGAAGTGGTTTTGGCTGTTTCGGCCACCAAATGGGTCGCGGAGACCACCGGAGTGGAGCTGAGGACGAGCCGCAGCTCTTGGTGGAGTCCGTTGGGGTCGGGGTGGCCGGAGTTGGCGCCGGCGACGACTTTGGCGGCCACCGGGGTTCGGCCGAAGACGAACTTGACGCTAGAGGGGTCGGTGAGGCTCGGGAAGTGGCTAGCTAGATGCTAAGTGACACGGTGAGCATGACGGACACCGTGGAGTGGCCGGAGGATGACCGGGAGCACGTCGGCGACGAGCTCCACGGTGGTGGGTGCGGTTGAGCTCCGGGAGGTCGCTACACAGCTCGGGAGCAAGAAAAGGAGGGGGGGGAAGATGGCTAAGCTCACAGTGAGTGCGACGAAGCCCTTGGTGTGGCCGGAGATGGACCGGAGCGACGACGGCGTTGAAGGGGATCTCCGGCGACGGCGGTTCGGGCGAGGTCGTTGCGGTGGACTCGGGCGTTGCGAGCGCTCGGGGCTCGGCTGCTCGATGAAGTGGACAGCGGCGGAGCTCCTGGACACGATGAGAGGACGCACGGGCGGCGGGGAGCACGGCTACGACGAAGGCACGGCGATGGTGGCGTCGGCCATGGCGGGGGAGCGCGAGGGGGAGGAGCTGGAGAGGAGAGGGGGTGTCTGGGGGGTTCGGGGGAGCGAGAGAGGCTGATCCACGACGTCACCGGGCGCGAGGAGCGGCGAGGCGGCGAGCAGGTGCGTGGCGCGCGCTGCGGTCGCCGTCGGGCACCTGCCTGCCTGCCTGGCCGGCAAGCAGCTCGCTGGAGCGGCGCTGGGCTGGGCCGGCAGGTGGGCCGGGTGCTGGGCGCCAGGTAAGTTTTTTCCATTTCTTTCTGTTTTCTGTTTTTTTAATACTTCTGCAACTTTGTTGAATTAAATAAAATACTTAGGCAACTCCTAAAATCACCAAACTACTCCTGGTCCATAGTTGGATTATTTCCAACATGAAACATTTTAGTTTGGAGATATTTGAGCATTTAAATATTTTATATAATTTTAAATGCCCAAATTCAAATATTTATGATTTAATTCAAAAACCCTAGAGGAATTTGGCAGAGGTTCTGAACCAAGACAAAAATGATGGGCATTTTAGAAGGGCATTTCAGGTTCATTGAAAAAGTTTTTAGTAAACCCTAATTGGTTTCAGAGGGGACTGGGGGTTCTGTCATCCCCATTTCAGGTTTCTGATGAAAGAATAAACATGATGCAACACTCTAATGCATAAACTAGCTAGGATGTGACAACTCACCCCCACTCAAAAGAATCTCGTCCCGAGATTTGGGTTCCTCCGGAAAGAAGGCGGGATACTCAAGTCGAAGACGATCCTCCCTTTCCCAAGTTGCTTCATCCTCAGAATGGTGCGACCATTGTACTTTGAGAAACTTGATGTTATGACGTCGAGTGGTACGCTCGGCCTGATCGAGGATACGAATGGGGTACTCTCGATATGTAAGATTATCTTGGAGATCAAGCGTTTCGTAGTCCACTCCACGGATAGGATCCGAAAAGCAACGCCTGAGTTGAGAAACGTGGAAGACATCGTGGACTCTGGAGAGGTGCGGAGGTAGTTCCAATTGGTAGGCAACTTCTCCTCGTTTGGCGAGAATGCGAAAAGGTCCAATGTAACGAGGAGCCAATTTGCCTTTGATACCGAAACGATGGGTTCCCTTCAGAGGGGTAACCCGAAGGTAAGCCTTCTCGTCAACCTCGAAAGTCATAGCCTTATGTTTTCGGTCATATTGACTCTTTTGACGAGATTGGGCTGTTTTCAACTTTTCACGAACGATGCGAACTTGCTCTTCTGCTTCCTGAATCATATCCGGGCCAAAGAATTGTCTTTCCCCGGTCTCTGACCAGTTAATGGGTGTTCGACACCGTCGTCCATAGAGAACTTCAAAAGGGGCTTTACCCAAGCTAGATTGATAGCTGTTGTTGTAAGCAAATTCGGCAAATGGAAGGCACTTCTCCCAATCCATTCCGAATGAGATAACAGAGGCTCGAAGCATGTCTTCTAGGATCTGGTTGACGCGTTCTACTTGACCACTCGATTGAGGGTGAAAAGCGGTGCTAAAGGAAAGGCGGGTTCCCATAGCGTTTTGGAAACTTTCCCAAAATCGAGAGGTGAAAAGACTTCCTCGATCCGAGTTAATTTCCAAAGGAACACCATGGAGAGACACTATCCGGGAGATGTATAGGTCTGCCAACTGACTAGCGGTTATACTCTCACGAACAGGTAAGAAATGGGCCACTTTGGAAAGACGATCGACAACGACAAAGATAGCATTATTCCCTCTCTTGGTCCTGGGAAAACCGGTAATGAAATCCATACCAATTTTATCCCATTTCCATTCAGGAATAGCTAAGGGTTGAAGGGTGCCAGCAGGCCGTTGATGCTCTGCTTTTACACGACGACAGACGTCGCAATTAGCAATATACTGAGCAATTTCTCTCTTCATCCTAGTCCACCAGAACCTCTGGCGTAGGTCCTGATACATCTTAGTACTACCGGGATGAATGGTGAGAGGAGATTCATGAGCCTCCTTAAGGATCAACTGCCGTAGATGCTGGTTCTTGGGAACCACTAGACGGTTCTCAAAGTACACAACACCATGATCATTTGTGGAGAAACAACTAGCACCTCCGCTAGCAATGTTCTCCTTGATTTTAGATATTCCTTTATCTCGCTTTTGGGCAGCGATGATTTGATCCGTAAGAGTAGGTTTCGCTACCAAGGTGGAAAGAAATCCTTGAGGAACAATGTGAAGGTTAAGCTTCCGAAATTCCTCATGGAGAAGCGGTTGACCTTGTTGTAACATCAGGTTGTTACAATAAGATTTACGACTTAGCGCATCAGCCATGACGTTGGCTTTCCCTGGGGTGTAAGTTATTCCTAAGTCGAAATCTGTGATCAACTCAACCCAACGTCTTTGCCTGAGATTCAAATCCGGTTGGGTGAAAATGTACTTCAGACTTTGGTGGTCAGTGAATATTTCGCAACGGTTACCGAGGAGGTAATGTCGCCAGGTTTTAAGTGCATAGACTACAGCTGCAAGCTCTAGATCATGAGTAGGATAATTCTCCTCATGTGGGTGCAATTGCCGTGAGGCGTAAGCAATTACATGTCGATCTTGCATGAGAATACAGCCTAGTCCTTGTCGCGAGGCGTCGCAGTAGATAACAAAGTCCTTAGAGAAGTCTGGCGGTACCAGAACGGGAGCAGAAGTCAGGCGTCTTTTCAGTTCCTGAAAGCTGTGCTCACATTGTGGAGTCCATTCGAACTTTTTATCTTTCTTGAGGAGTTCGGTTAGAGGTTTAGCAACTTTGGAGAAGTTTTCGACAAAGCGACGGCAATAACTCGCTAAGCCTAGAAAACTCCGAACTTGCTTGACCGATTCAGGTGGAGTCCAATTAAGGACGGCTTGAACTCGCTCAGAGTTAACAGCAATACCTTTACCAGATATTACATGACCCAGATAGGTCACTTCTGAAAACCAAAATTCACATTTGGAAAACTTGGCATAAAGGCGATGCTCTCGAAGTTTCTTCAACACTAGCCTTAGATGTTCGGCATGTTCCCCCTCGTTCTTGGAGTAGATGAGTATATCATCGAGATAAACTACGACGAATTTATCCAAATACTCCATGAAGATTGAGTTCATTAACCGAGAAAAGGTGGCTGGAGCGTTGGTTAGACCGAAGGACATGACGGTGTACTCGTATTGGCCATAACGAGTAACAAAGGCCGTTTTAGGAATGTCCCCGTTTCTGATTTTGATTTGATGGTAGCCCAACCTCAAATCCATTTTGGAGAAGACTGAGGATCCAGCGAGCTGATCATATAGGTCGTTGATCCTAGGGAGCGGATATTTGTTCTTGATTGTGACCAAATTGACAGGTCGGTAATCTACGACCATCCGGTCCGTACCATCCTTCTTCTTGACGAAGAGGACAGGGCAAGCCCACGGAGATGAACTAGGTCGGATGAAACCCTTTTTCAAGGACTCATCGAGTTGTTTCTTAAGCTCGGCTAGTTCTAGTGGTGCCATCTTATAGGGTCTTCTAGCAATCGGAACGGTTCCTGGAATGAGGTCTATTACGAACTCAACATCCCTGTCAGGTGGAACACCTGGCAATTCCTCTGGGAAGACATCCGGAAAGTCACGGACTACCGGGACGTCCTCAAGGTCTGGCAAAGGGCTGGCGTTAAGAGAATATAACTGTCGCTTGGCTATTCGGGTCAAGACATTGACTATCTTCCCTGAAGGATGGGTAAGTTGAACAGTCCTAGAGAAGCAATCAATTTGGGCATGATGAACTGACATCCAGTCCATACCCAGAATGATATTAATATCTGAAGATTTAAGGGCTATCAAAGATGCGAGGAAAACAAGTCTGTCGACTTGGATTTCATTTCCATGGCTTACTCTAGAAGTTTGCCATTTGGATCCCGGAGTTTGAATTACCATAGAGGTTGGCATGTCACAGAATGCGATGTTATGCAAACGAGCATAATTTTCGGATATAAAAGAATGAGAGGCTCCTGTATCGAAAAGAACAGATGCCGGGTGGCAATTAACAAGAAGCGTACCAAGAACGACGTTGGGATCCTCTTGAGCTTCCTCGGCAGAGATACAGTTGACATGGCCACGTGTAGCGGTGGCCGGCTTGGCGTGGAACACTTTCCCTGTCGGCTTGCCACGGCCAACAGCTTTAGCAGATTGGTTGGGGTTGGTCTGGGGACACTCACGCATATAGTGGCCAGATTCCCCACACTTGAAACAAGTCACGGAACTGGTACGTGGAGGAGCATTGTTGGTTGGACCCCCATAGGGCTTGGCTGGTGCAGACTGTTGAACAGGGCGAGGCGCCTGGAAAGATGGCCTCGGTGTGAACCTGGGTGGCAGGGCGGTGTTGGGCACCCACACGCGGCGCTTCTGAGGACCAGCACCGGATGAGGAACCCATGTCACGGCCATGCTTGCGTGTTGCGTCATAATCAGTCTGACCAGTTTCAGCACTGATGGCCTTGTTAACAAGTTTCTGAAAAGATGTGCACTCATGCAGACGGAGGTCGCGGCGAAGCTCAGGACTAAGCCCCTTACGGAACCTTGCTTGCTTCTTGGCATCGGTAGAAACTTCCTCAGTGGCATATCGTGCGAGGTTACCAAACTCCCTGCTGTAAGCATCCACAGAGAGTCGGCCTTGGGTGAAATTGCAAAATTCCTCACGTTTATGGTCCATGAGACCCTCCGGAATGTGATGTTCACGGAAAGCCTCGCTGAATTCAGCCCAAGTAGTGACATGGCCCGCTGGGCGCATAGCTCCATAATTCTCCCACCATAAACTGGCGGGGCCTTCAAGATGGTATGCAGCAAAGGTGACCTTGTCGGCCTCAGCTACTAGCGCGGAACGCAGCTTGTGAGAGATACTGCGAAGCCAGTCATCAGCGTCGAGAGGCTCGACGGAGTGGTGGAACGTGGGTGGATGTAACTTGATGAAATCACTGAGTGACACCACATTAGTCCTCTGATGGTGTGCTGTGTTCTGTTCAATACGCTCCAACAAATGGTTGGTCTCCCGTTTATTCCTTTCGGCTTCCATCATAACCTCGGCTAGGGAAGGAGGATGAGGCAGATTTGCATTCCTGACTTCACTGCCTTCGACCTGCTCTTGAGGAGCAGGGTTAGTGCGCGTGTTGACCATCCTAGGTAAACAAGACAATGATTCAGTCAGAATGATAAAATTCCGACATAGGATACAGAATGTAAGGAATAACTCGGAATGCAAGATGATCATCCGTATGACATGGTAGATACAGAAACTGCTTCTTTATTCCATCGTCATACACACCATACAGGGTTTAGTACAAGACCAAACAAAGTACTATTACGGTGAAAAGAGGATTACATCTCATCGGAGGCATTCCCAGCTACTATACATTATTTTTCTACACCTCCGGAAGGCGATACAACTAGGTCATATCCCACGAGTCACGCAGGACGATAGACGACACAGCTAACACGAACTAGTGATACTACCACTAACTCAGACCGATCCGTAGTAGTCCTCGTAAAAGTCACCTCCATAGCCTGGAAGCTCAACATGATCATCCGGAAACAGACGATCTCGCGGAGCTTGTGGACCATAGGGACTAGGATGAGGTCTTGGACCAACAGACGGTGGCCTGCGGGGACCGCGAGGTGGGGTGATGCCTCCTACATCACGCCAACCCATCACGTCTGGCAGAGCAGATCTCACAGGATAGAGATCGCGCATATCCGAATATCCAGCTTGCACCGCCGGTGCAAACCGAGTCAATGTGGCCCAATGGTCAGCACGGGTATTGAAGAGCTCTAACCTCAAGGCCTGATTTTCACGGTCCTTATCCTCGAGCATCTCGGCAGTGGTGCGAGTCCGTGAATCCTCCTGGGTGGGGTCAGCATAGATAGCCTGGAGATACCCTTGTGCTCCCGGAAGTGATCCTGGCATATACCGGAAATTAGAGTCCCGAAATAGGCCGGACCTGACTCGCATGATGGTCATCATAGAGTAGGCGGCGTCCTGCACAGCCATCTCAATAGTAACCCCGAGTCCATAGGAGCAGTGAAGGGGCTCGGTGGACCCAGGATAAGATGGAAATATCCTGACAGTGCAGAGATACTGGCTTTGATTAAAGTCTCGGAATTGCTCTTCGACCGTGTACTCAGGATACCAACGGTATCCAGCCTCAGTCATTACCCTGACCAACATGGCGGTATGACCGGGTACATCTAGGCATCGAGTCAGGCGAACCACTTGATTGAGGTCGCGAGTGGCCATCTGAAAACACAATCATAATGCAAAGACATTAGAATTTCTAGCAAAATTTCGGCAGCATAACAGCTGTAAATGCTCAAGAAGGATTTGAGACATTTGACAAAGGATTTCATACACACTCAACATCATCATATCAAGTTCTGAGTCCATCCTAGCAACATAATGTGATAGTAGAATTGAACTAGGCTTGTATCCATCAAACCTATAAGGTACTACTGATTAGTAACACGTGATCCTGATAAAGAGAATCGATCCTAATTCCTTAACCCCCGGTGGAAGAATAGACTGACTCAGATCAGAATTTCATAAGATAAAGGAGTAAAAAGAGCCTTACGTTCCACCCACAAACAATTCCCCTACATATAACTAAAGAATTTCTAGACTCAACATCGACCAGTTTGGCTTGGAGAACCTACAGGCAGTCCAGCTCTGATACCAACGCTGTCAGGACCCCGACTCGATGTCACATCGATCTAGCCGGTAACACCTCATATCACTTTGCGGCCTCACGCATGGTATCCCCACGGGTGTGGCCTTACCTTTGCCCGGGACCGTTTGCGCCTTTTGGCTCACGTATATGATAGTGTCGCTAGCATCCATATGATAAGGAGCCCGGGCTAACATGACTAGTCGTAAACCCAAAGTGGCACAGACTTACAGGGACAGGCATCCATGACCCAGCTTCGAACGTGTCGGTCATCAGCAAGTGGGTCCGGGCTGTAGCACTGGGCTAGCAGGACTCCGGTAAACCGGGCTGTAGCGGGCTAACAGGACTCCGGTACTCAATGCGTGACATTTCCCCGAAGGGACAGACACCGGAACGAAGAAGGACACATGCCGGCCAGCCTAAGTGCTCCAGAGCAGTAGCAAGCTACCATGGCTCAGCGGTAACACTATGAGACATTTCCCGGTAAGAGAGGCTACTAAAGATAAACAACAAGATAGTCAGATCCCACACATACCAAGCATTTCAATCATACACACAATATGCTCGATATGTGCAAATACAACAAGGCATCACAACATGACTCTACGACACAAGTACTTTATTTAAGGCTCAGAGAGCCATACATAACATACACAAAGGTACGGGTCACACAACCCAACATTCAAGTCATACAGTCATACAAACCAGTAGCGGAAGTAACTTGTCTGAGTACAGACAACTAGAAAAATAAAAGAGGCTTGGAAAGCCTAGCTATACTACGTGGTCCTTCACAAGCTCAGGATCACCACCTGGGCCTTAGCCTACTCATTGATGTCACGTCTACGTAACCATCAGAGGGTTGCAGCGTTCTGTAAAATGTAATTATAGCAACATGAGTACAAAGGTACTCAGCAAGACTTACATCAGATCCTACATACATGCATATTATCAAGAAGGGTTGGTGGAGTTATTGCAGCAAGCCAGCTTTGACTCTTGGCTAGGCTAACCTACGAGACTCCAACTTGAAATGGTTTTGCGTACACGAGTCCACTACTCACCAATTCAATACACTACCGAGGATCCACCTCCGTCTTCCTACGGAAGAGCCATCCTCGGCACTCACACTTATCTTGAGGCTTTTAGTAGTTTCCATTTACTTGTCTATGAACTGTATAGGCAACCAAGTAGTCCTTTATCGCGGACGCGGCTATTCGAATAGATCATGATAACCCTGCAGGGGTGTACTTCTTCATACATGTTTCCACCACTTAGCGTCTGCACACGACATGTGCTCGGCAGACTTCAAGCGAAAGCCGACATGGGTGTAGACCACGACCTACCTAAACACCTAAGTCTCTAGTCCAGGTTTATCGCCTATCCAGGTTCCATCCGCAGGGAGTCCGGCCGAGGTTTCCCATACGGCCCCGAACGATGTGAACAGGGTTCCCGTGATACCTAACGGGTATTCGGTACACCGTGCCACGTACCTACCGCATCACAGCCCACCCCTACGGTCAGCGCTGTCCACGGCCTCCAGTAGGCTACAAACACCAGAAACTACGTGCAACTCCTGGACAGAGAGCTAGGGTGAATAAGAAGTCGAGCGGGGTCATATTTCAGGGCCCAATGCATGGTAGTAGCTGTATCTTAAATCACACATACAGATCTCAGTGCTTAAGGTCGGCTTCAATGAAACAACCCACCATGTACTCCTACATGGCCTCTCATCGATACCTTTACCAAATCGTGTTCACCACACCACTCTCATCACCGACATAATCATTTCACTCTAGCCATCACCCAGATGAACCAGACCTGACACGACTCTAAGCATAGCAGGCATAGCAAGGTAGGAACAACACATACATATGGCTCAATCAACTCCTACACATGCTAGTGGGTTTCATCTAGTTACTGTGGCAATGACAGGTCATGCAGAGGAAATGGGCTCAACTACCGTAGCACACAGCAGTTTGAAACGCGTTGTCTTAATGCAGTAAAAGAGAGCAGGAGCGAGAACATGGGATTGTATCGATATGATCAAATGGTTGGTTGCTTGCCTGATGGTTCGATGCACTGATACGGTTCTTCGTTAGGGTAATCACGGTACTCCTCGGGGGCAGAACCTGCCGCAAAGAACACCGGTACACAACCATCACCAAACAATGTGCAACAATATGATGCATGCATGAAACATAGCAATATGAGTGTGTTGGGCTAATGCAACTAAGACCAGAAGGGTTTGAACCAATTTGAATCAAAGATTCAAATTCCAAACTCAAACATGGCCTTTTAAAGTGTTTTTCCTTGTTCTGTATTAAACATCAGGTTAGCTTGTTTAATCATGCATGAAAATAGTACAGATGGATAGATTGGATTTTTCTGATCATTTTTCATATATAATTTGTCTGATTTGGAGTTACAGAATAAAAGTTATGAATTTTTGAAGTTTAAACTTTATTCTGGAATTTCCTATATTAGATTAATTCCAAAAAATCAATTATTGCGTCAGCCTGACGTCAGCGTGACGTCAGCAGGTCAACGGAACACGTCCGGGTCAAACCTGATAGTGGGTCCCGCGTGTCAGTGTGATTAGATTAATTAAAGTTTAATTAAGACTAAACCTGTTTAATTAACAGGGCTGGGCCCCACCTGTCATTGACTCAGGGGAGTCAACCAGGGCCCACCCATGGTCAAACCCGGGTCGGCTGCACCGGCGTTAAGCCGCCGGCGAGCCCGACGCGGCGGCGGAAGTGGTTTTGGCTGTTTCGGCCACCAAATGGGCCGCGGAGACCACCGGAGTGGAGCTGAGGACGAGCCGCAGCTCTTGGTGGAGTCCGTTGGGGTCGGGGTGGCCGGAGTTGGCGCCGGCGACGACTTTGGCGGCCACCGGGGTTCGGCCGAAGACGAACTTGACGCTAGAGGGGTCGGTGAGGCTCGGGAAGTGGCTAGCTAGATGCTAAGTGACACGGTGAGCATGACGGACACCGTGGAGTGGCCGGAGGATGACCGGGAGCACGTCGGCGACGAGCTCCACGGTGGTGGGTGCGGTTGAGCTCCGGGAGGTCGCTACACAGCTCGGGAGCAAGAAAAGGAGGGGGGGGGAAGATGGCTAAGCTCACAGTGAGTGCGACGAAGCCCTTGGTGTGGCCGGAGATGGACCGGAGCGACGACGGCGTTGAAGGGGATCTCCGGCGACGGCGGTTCGGGCGAGGTCGTTGCGGTGGACTCGAGCGTTGCGAGCGCTCGGGGCTCGGCTGCTCGATGAAGTGGACAGCGGCGGAGCTCCTGGACACGATGAGAGGACGCACGGGCGGCGGGGAGCACGGCTACGACGAAGGCACGGCGATGGTGGCGTCGGCCATGGCGGGGGAGCGCGAGGGGGAGGAGCTGGAGAGGAGAGGGGGTGTCTGGGGGGTTCGGGGGAGGGAGAGAGGCCGATCCACGACGTCACCGGGCGCGAGGAGCGGCGAGGCGGCGAGCAGGTGCGTGGCGCGCGCTGCGGTCGCCGTCGGGCACCTGCCTGCCTGCCTGGCCGGCAAGCAGCTCGCTGGAGCGGCGCTGGGCTGGGCTGGCAGGTGGGCCGGTTGCTGGGCGCCAGGTAAGTTTTTTCCATTTCTTTCTGTTTTCTGTTTTTTTAATACTTCTGCAACTTTGTTGAATTAAATAAAATACTTAGGCAATTCCTAAAATCACCAAACTACTCCTGGTCCATAGTTGGATTATTTCCAACATGAAACATTTTAGTTTGGAGATATTTGAGCATTTAAATATTTTATATAATTTTAAATTCCCAAATTCAAATATTTATGATTTAATTCAAAAACCCTAAGATGGCCTAGGAAAATGTGCATCACTTTTGGCAGAGGTTCTGAACCAAGACAAAAATGATGGGCATTTTAGAAGGGCATTTCAGGTTCATTGAAAAAGTTTTTAGTAAACCCTAATTGGTTTCAGAGGGGACTGGGGGTTCTGTCATCCCCATTTCAGGTTTCTGATGAAAGAATAAACATGATGCAACACTCTAATGCATAAAATAGCTAGGATGTGACAATGAACCTCGCCAGCAAAACACCGGAGGACAGAAAAAGTTCCCACCAGACGTTAAAACAGTAAACGTAATCCATGTGACAAAGAGGAGAAGCAATCATGCACTCCGATGCACACGAGCCATAGAGCTTGTCACCCCTAGGTTCAACCATTGGTTGGCATGCCCGATCACTTTTGATCGTCGGGATCACATTACAAATATCCGGCGCGAAGGACTGACGGCCTTGGTGCTAGACCCAATAGTAAATGGGTACCATTTCACACGGGTCCTCATGGACGGCGAGAGTGACCTAAATCTGATATATCAGGACACAGTCCGCAAAATGGGGATAGACCCGACACAAATAAGCCATAGTAATACTACCTTCAAGGGAGTAATACCAGGCCAAGAGGCCCACTGCGCAGCCTCTCTACCACTAGAGGTGGTATTCAGTTCTCCCGATAACTTCCGAAGCGAAATGTTAACTTTTCACATCGCTCCATTCCGAAGTGATTATCAAGCACTACCCGGAAGGGCGGCTTTCGCTCGTTTTAACGCAGTACCGCATTATGCTTTTCTCAAGCTCAAGATGCCCGGTCCACATGGCATCATCACAGTTAGCGGAAATACTGAACATTTTTTACGTACGGAAGAGGATGCGGCAGCTCTAGCAGCCGCAAACTAAGACTACCTCACCAACCAGAAAAATGGCAGGTCGTCAAGACCGTGGTCACGGTTAGTCAAATCCGGCATTCCATCATATATACATGAGATTGGTTTTCAAACCCTCATAAAATGACACCAGGGGCTTCCCGCGTGTAATCAGGACCAGCCCGGCTCAACTTGGTTTCTCTTGAATTTCAATAGTTCGTTGATAATAACCAACTCTTCTCTTTTTTTAGCACGCCAACCTTCACCTAAATTCTTTCCTTTTGTAGATGACAATCGTGCTACACCCATCCAGGACACGGCACAATGGAGACACAGGCGTAGACATGCAGCAGGGACCCGCCCAAAGGTTTCTTTTTAGATTAAGACCCTACGTAAACCTTTTTTACTGTCTCTTGTTGCTCACATCCTCCGGATACTCCACACAACTGAGAAGGATGCTGGCGTTATTGGCATGTGGCCACGCCAGGATTTAGCACGTACCTGGACACATGGGGTTTCTTATTAAGGGCATTGTTTAGCCTGGTATATGTTATAAAGAACAAACACCTTAGGGAGTGTTCGGCGTCGCGAGTTTGGACCGATATGCATCAGCTCCGAATCATGTCTTTGGTCAAATGTTGGGTTTGCCCGGCTCCCACGTTTTGGTACCTTATGTTCCGTTATATCGGCTAAGGTAGCACTGGGAGAACTACTACGATTGTGCCCTGGTTCATCCGGATGAGCACCTCAGTAGAGAAAGCCGAAAACTAATTGTCATGATATAGCGAGAGACTGGTCAACCACTCGATGACTCATCGGAATCTTTGGGATTCTGCCGCATTAATGAAGGGTCATTTCCTGGTCACGTACGTACGCGCCCCGTATTCGGACGAGCGCAGAAGTACTAGGGGCCACATAGTAGCCCCACTGTCAAACTCCTATGGCTAAGTGAAAGTGTTAAAGCAATATAGTCCGATTGCCTAGTTCGCTACGTTATCACCTCCTTAACGGACCAAGACGTTGGATCAAGTGTGAATATGCATCTTTTGCGAACACCCCTGCATTATATGCATGGGGGCGGAAGCCGACGACTACAAACTTTCAGGTTATACACATATATACATAAACGGCCGCATAGGAGGCACCATAGTACTTTCAGGCAAAAGTATAAATACAGCCTTGACAATTCAATAAAACATTGTTTTTACAATGAGAATACATGTCACTTGAACATAACATTCTTCGAGCACTGAGCCTCTATCGAACGAGCGCCTTCAAGAACTTCTTCAAAGTAGTGCTCCGTAGCCACTCGGCCTACAGCCGAACCCTGTGTCGCAACAGTGGTGGCCTCCATCTCCGCCCAGTATGTCTTGACATGGGCAAAGGCCATCCGCACACCCTCTATGCACACCGATCTCTTTACAGCGTCGATGCGTGGCACAACACCAAGGAATTGTTGCACTAAGCTAAAGTAGCTATTTGGCCTTGGCCCTCCCGGCCATAGGTGATTCACAACGGACCTCATGGCAAGTCCGGACAACCTATGGAGCTCGGCCCATTCGGCCAATCGCTCATTCAACAGCAGCAGATGGATTGGAGCGTGGAACTGTGACCAGAACAGCTTTTCCACTTCGGGACCTTTCTGATCCTTGAAGTACTCGGCCGCATCAGCAGCACTTGCAGCCAAATCCATGTACGCATCCACAGAACTCCATAGCCGGTCCAGAGGAGCATACTTCGGATCTCCGAACTTAGTGCGCAACAAGAAGGGCTTCCCAGACACGATATCTATAGCTTGGTTCAGCTCCTCCTTCGTCGCCCTAATTTTGGACCGGGCTTCCTTGGCAGCCACCCGGGCCTTCTCCATGTCCGTCGCCTTCGCCCGGTTCTCTTCTTCAAGAAGCTAGTAACGGTCAGCGGCATCTTTTAACTCTACAGCCATCTTGGCTATTTTTTCCTTGCTCTCGCAATGCACGGCCTGTTCGGCCCTTAATTTTTCGCCCGCCTTTAAAGCGGCCACATTGCTACTCCTTGCTTGCTCCTTGGCTCGGGCAAGCTCCGCCCGAAGGGTCACAACACATTGAAGATACTGGAATCATGCTACTCTTATTATGTGACACCACCAGAAAAATCACTCACCCTGTGCCTCATCAAGCCGCTTGTTGACAAGCACGATGTCGGCATCTACTGCATCCAGTTGCCGCTTTAGCTCGGCAAACCCATCAGTCCGGCTAGCCTCCGGAGCTTCAGCTAGCTGCACATAAAGGCGGTCTGGTTGTTACCTGGGACTATGATCCTCTGTTCACCGCCGTTTTCGACGACAACCAGAGTCTCAGGGGCTACGATCTGCATAGGGCACACCTAACGTATTCGGTATTGTTAAAAACATACACTAGTTCACGTACCTCGAAGCCTTTCAGCAGGCTCATAAAGGCTTCATGCAAACCGCTTTCAACGGATGAAATCCTTTCAATTACCGTACCCATTAGCGTACGACACGCTTCCGAGACGGCAGCTTGCCCCAGAAGATCCTTCAGTGCGTCCGACCGCACACTGTACGGACCCTTGCTGTCGCTCTCCTTAGGAGCCGGATATTGGGGACTCCGGGCAGCCAAAGGGTTATCCTCTGGCCCTAGTGGATCTAGAGATACCCTTTGCGACAACACTTCAAGGTCGCTCACTTCTTGAGCCGGAGTGTCCGGGGGAGGCGTTTCGCTCTCCATCATCTCCGGAAGAAGATCCCCTAAAGATGAGCTCTATTGAAAAGGGCTGCGATCCGGACTACAATTTATAAGCATCTGTTATTGTCTTCAGAAGTAAGGTAGGATGTTTTCATTATTAAGTACTTTTCGATTACTGACAGCTTGGTAGAGGGCTGATTCCCACCCGGACATTGTGCAGAAAGAATACCCTCTGAGGCAGGACCCTCTGCCGGAGATTTCTTCACCCATTTGGAAACGTTTCCAGATCTTCAGAGGTAGTCCTCTTCCTTCCCCGGGGCGAGAGAATGTTAGATTCTTCCCCTTGGTTATCCTCCCTCGCGGAGGCGCTCATTCCCTCGGTTGGAATAAATAGCGAAGGGGGCCTGCTTTCGCCCTCTTTTTCCCCCTTCATCTTCCTTTGAGGGCACCAGATAAGGTGCTGGCTCAAGAATCTTTTCCAGCACCGGATCATCTTCGCCTTTGTTATCCAGTCCTGGTCAAAGAGCGATTCTTCAGAATGATGTCATGATAAACAAAAGGATAGTGTGTTCGGCCACGAGATTACTTACTTGGGCAGCGGGGCGGTTGCAGCTCAGGCCCACGTCCTCGGTGGTGTCCGGACACTCTATTTTGGGGTCCAAAGAACAATTTGTACATCTCCTCGTGCGTCATGCCGAGGAAATGCCAAATAGTACACGGTCCTTCCGGGTTGAATTCCCACATGCGGAGGGGCCGGCGTTTGCAAGGTTGGACTCGACGAACCAGCATAACTTGCATTACCATAACCAGGCTGAAATCTCCCTCGAAGAGATCTCGGATACGGCTCTGCAGCATTGGCACATCCTTGGCACATCCTTGGCTGGACCCCAGCTCAGCCCCCTGCTGATCCATGACATCAGTTGTGGTCGGGGCCCGAGCGAAAGGTAGGGGCAGCTACCCACTTGGCACTTCGGGGAGCTGTGATGTAGAACCACTCCCGCCGCCACAATACGGACACCTCTGGGAAGGAACCCTCTGGCCATGGAGCGTCAGCGATTTTTCTTATCAAAGCACCTCCGCATGCTGCGTGCTGCCCCTCGATCATCTTCGGCTTCATATCGAAGGTCTTGAGCCACAGGCCGAAGTGAGGGGTAATGCGGAGGAAGGCCTCACATACGACAATAAATGACAAGATCTGAAGAAGGGAATCTGGGGCCAGATCATGAAAATCCAGCCCATAATAGAACATAAGACCCCTAACAAAGGGATCCAGAGCGAGGCCTAGTCCTCGGAGGAAGTGGGAGATGAACACAACGCTCTCGTTGGGTTCGGGAGTAGGGACGACCTGCCCTCGGGTAGGCAGCCTATGCGAAATTTCGGCGGTCCGATATCTGGCCTCTCTCAACTTCTTGATGTCCTCCTCTGTGACGGAGGAAGGCATCCACCGACCTTCAAGGTTGGATCCGGACATAGTTGATGGTCCGAAGCACCTGACCCGAGCTTTGGGTGTTAGAACTCGAGGCGGGGGAAGGATTCGATTGAACGTGGGAGGAAAAAAATAAAAAGCCTTGTCCCCTTTATAAAGAGGGTGAATATCAGGCATCCTCCTCACGGCCGTTTGAGACTTACCTAAGATCTAGGACTCATACCAATAGGAACGGTTGGGTTACCCATGTCTGTATTGATGAGAATCCCGTGATAAGGGGAACACGATCTCTGCTTTGACAAGACGTGTCAAGGAAACCGCCTCGCGTATGTGCGGGGCTGGTTAAAGAAAAACGGTCCAAATAATGACCGAGCCATGGCGTGATGTCCTGCTGTCCAAACGTGTCAGTAGATTAGATTTGTGGAAATATTATTCTCTCTACGGTGGTATGTGGAACTTATTTTGCAGGGTCGGACACTATCCTCATATTCAAACTCTTCCATGGTGTATTTGGAGGAGGAACCCGCCTTGCAATGCCGAAGACAATATTGCGCACCAGACTCATCATCATTGAAGCCTGGTTCAAGGGCTATTGAGGGAGTCCTAGATTGGGGGGTCTTCGGACAGCCGGACTATATCCTTTGGCCGGACTGTTGGACTATGAAGATACGAGATTGAAGACTTCGTCCCGTGTCCGGATGGGACTCTACTTGGCGTGGAAGGCAAGCTAGGCAATACGGATATGTATATCTCCTCCTTTGTAACCGACCTTGTGTAACCCTAGCCCCCTCCGGTGCCTATATAAACCGGAGGGTTTTAGTCCGTAGGACAATAGACAATCATACCATAGACTAGCTTTTAGGGTTTAGCCTCTCTGATCTCGTGGTAGATCAACTCTTGTAATACTCATATCATCAAGAACAATCAAGCAGGACGTAGGGTATTACCTCCATCAAGAGGGCCCGAACCTGGGTAAACATCGGGTCCCCTGCCTCCTATTACCATCCGCCTTAGACGCACAGTTCGGGACCCCCTACCCGAGATCCGCCGGTTTTGACACCGACATCGTATAAGTATAATCATATGCAAGAGGAAAAGCTTCATAAAGGAAGCCCCCAAGTAAACGGGGTATTTGAATTTGTGTGTCACAAACATAGTTTTGACAAGGAAGTTTTTCACAAGCCACTTTTTGCCAAAAAGGTATAATGCTTGGTCGAATCGAACAAAATTTAAAACCAAAAGTTTTTGAGCAGGAAAGCGACTTAGCTGGTTAATGTGCTCGGTGTTGATGATGATGTCCGGACTTATGGCGGGACAAAGACATAGTCCTCGGCTTGGCCGAGGTCCCAGCCCCCAAGCCGGTTCCGAACTGTCCGAGAAAAGAGCTCGGCTTGACGAAGTGGCGACATAGCGCGGTTGACGTGTTGAGGAGTAGCCCCCAGTCTAGCCGAGCTAACGAAGCTAGTCGGCTGATGACGCCAGAGTCCGTGGAGTAGGTTTGATGAAGCGATGACGCGGGCTTGCCAACACAAGGCAGCGCGCCAAGGCGATGACACAATTAGCTTGCGGACATCGGCACGCCAAGGTGACAGTGCGGCCCGGTCTAAGTTAATTGCCTAGACAGATAAAATAGTGCAAGCCAGAGATAATAATATTTTTTTATATATAAAAAAATCCTCTACTTAATGAATTTAAGTAGAGTAAATAATGAAGGAAATATGGCCTGAACGCCAAGGTCGTCCCGACAGAGTTGCTGCGGAGATGCTGGCACAAGGACGCGCGCTGAGACGACGCCACAACTTGATCGATGCAGGAAGGACGACGCCATCGGCCCATAGAGTTGACCATGTGACACAGTCGAAGTTGATTACCTGATGTTCTTCATTCAGACGATGAGGCATAAGAATCCAAGGTAAAAAATAGGGCTAGTACTATCTTGCACGAAGACCGATCAATCCTCACGTGATGACTAAATAGTATTTTTGCATAGAGTCCTCAACGTACTACTCCTAGTGGAGTACTCTTTGTGCATGTTGAGCTCCCCAAGGCGTTTGTCCTTTTTTTTATCAGCCAATCAGCCATGGATTAATTAAACTTCACGGCAACTTAGCATTCATCTTCTATCAATATATTACGCCAGCACAAAGTACCGACCCATAGGGCAGCGTTGCTATATGAATAATATAAAAAAGGTAGGCTTTAACGTCTGCACACGGGTTAGTATATAGCAAAGCTAAAGCAAACTAGCTATAGCACGTGAGCAGATGAAGGACAAATAATTGATGACAAGTACAACTTGATTAAGTAATAAGGAGAAAAAAGAGGATGAGATCTCCCCATGCAGCCGCCGATCTGAGCTCTTGGCCGGCCCACCCTAGAAAAATCTGCATGGGCAGTACACCCTGCATGGTCTCCTCAACTGGTAGCCGCTGGTGCTGTTGAGATTTTTACAATCTGGCAGTCCAGATCCGACATATTACTAGACGGCGGATACAGCCGCTGCTGTTGAGATTTTTACAATCTTATCCTACTGCAAACAAATAGCAGACACAACAACGATTTTGCAGGAAAGCAAAATTATAGAAAATAGATCTAACTAAAAAATATCACCTGATCATCCCATCGATCCGCGACGATCACCCAGCAGACTCTCAATGAAAGCACCAATGTCGGTTCAATATCCGGCGTATCTCGTAGTAGGGGTCCTAAGCCAGGCATCTTGGACATGGATTTTACCTAGGTTCGGGCCCTCTTGATGGGGGTAAAACCCTACGTCCTGCTTTTGATTGTATTCATATGGGGATAGTACAGAGTACATGTGTCTACCACAAGATGGTAATGAATATGAGATTCTCTATTGACTACCCTGGCCTCTGTTTATACAACACACCGGAGGCCTAGGGTTTAGGAGAGTCCTTGTCTTGAGCACCAAGTCTTGTGGGGTCTTCCTTGTATGCGTCATGGGTTATCTGAACTGGCCGATGGGTATGCGGCCATGGGGTCCTTGGCCCAATCTAATTGATCGGGAGACGACATGGTGAGTACCCCCTAGTCCAAGACACCATCAAGCACCCATATCACATAAGCCGTGATAACAATGATCTCCTATTTTAACTGAGACAACAGGCATGCAACAATGGGTTTATTCTTATCATCAGTATTAGGTTTGGCAATTCTTGCAGCTTCATCACATAAGTAAATAACATGCCCATCAACAATATCAACTAAGAGATCTTTAACCATATCAATACTAGGTTCTACTTTAATTTTTTCAGATGGTCCAGGTGCTCTTATATTACATTTTTTGACCACGGTCAAAACCTTAGCATGTTCCTTTATCCTAACAGGGAAAGGTGGTTTTTCAATATAAGGAGTAGGCATAATTGGATCAACATTGTAAATTATAGTTGCATCCTTAACTATAACTGCTTCCTCAATCTTTACTTAAATAGGGGGGTGATATTTAAATGACTTCTCCTTAGGCAGATCAACAAGAGTAGCAAATGATTCACAAAAGGAAGCTACTATCTCAAAGTCAAGTCCATATTTAGTGCTATAATTATGAAAAGCACTGGTATCCATATTAGTTTTAACACAATCAAACTCAAGTTTTATAACCGACTCCTTACCTTCATCGAGTACCAATCTTTAGAATTGTGTTTAGTTCTTTCCAAGCGATCCCATCTGAATTCAATAGTCTTCTTCATAAAAGAACCAGTACAAGAAGTATCGAGCATGAATTGATCACAACGAGAAAGTCAAGCATAAAAATTATGTATAATAATTTCTATCGAGAGCTCATGATTGGGGCATGAATATTACATTGACTTAAGCCTTCCCCAAGCTTGAGAGATTCTTTCTCCTTCAAGAGGCCAAAAATTATATATATATATATATATATATATATATATATATATATATATAATTCCGATCACGATGAACTAGATGCATGGGATAAACTTTTGGTGAAATTCTAATTTCAATCGAATCCAGATCCAAGCTCCAATATCATCACATAGCCTATACCATGTCAATGGTTCCCCCCAATGATAAAGGGAAAACCTTCTTCTTAACTTCATCTCCGGGTAAACCCGCAAGCTTGAACAATCCACAAATTTCATCCACATATATCAAGTGCATATCAGGATTTTTCATTTCATCTCCTGCATAAGGATTAACTAGCAGTTTCTCTATCGTACCCGAAGGAATTTCATAACCAATATGTTCAGTAGGTGCAGTAGGTTGAGGGCAACTCTTTGTGTTTCCGATCAAGGTGAAGATACCCCAAACAAACCCATGAAAGGATTGTTTTCCATAGTGAAAACTGGCAGTAAATTTCAGCACGTAATATAAATTTCTCCTTACCAATTTCCACTTACCGAGAGCGCTTCACTCCCTGGTAACAGTGCCAGAGAAGAGTCTTGATGACCCACAAGTGTGGGGGAACAATCATAGTACTTCCGATAAGTAAAAGTGTCAAACCCAACGAGGATCAGAAGGAAATGACAAGTGGTTTTCAGCAAGGCAGTTTCTGCAAGCACTGAAATTGTCGGTAACAGATAGTTCGGTAGCAAGATAATTTGTAACAAGTAAGAAGTAACAATAGTAACAATAAGTGCAGCAACATATCCCAATACTTATTGTAGCAAAGGATAGGCCAGAACGGTACCTGATAATAAGTAAAATGTTTCCGAGGACACACCGGAATTTCATCTAGTCACTTTCATCATGTTTGTTTGATTCTTGTTCGCTACTTTGAAAATTTGATATGTGGGTGGACCGGTGCTTGGGTGTTGTTCTTAATTGAACAAGCCTCCCACTTATGACTAACCCCTCCCGCAAGCATCCACAACTAAGAAAGAAGAATTAAGATAATCTAACCATAACATTAATCATGTGGATGCAAATCAGCCCCTTAACTAGGGATTAAGCTTCTGTCACTCTAGCAACCCATCGACTAATAACTATGCCAAAATGCATTTCCTTAGGCCCAAAGATGGTGAAGTGTCATGTAGTCGAAGTTCACATAACACCACTAAGGGAATCACAACACACATATCATAAAAATATAAAATTGACATGATTACTTGCAACATGACTTCTCCCGTGTCCTCAAGAACAAAAGAAACTACTCAAAATAATATTCATGCTCAAGATCAAAGGAGTAATAAATATCATAATGGATATAAACATATATTTTTCTCCCAAATAAACCAACTAGCATCAACTACAAGATGTAATCAACACTATTAGTCACCCACAGGTACCAATCTGAGGTTTTGATACAAGATTGAACACAAGAGATAAAATAGGGTTTTGAGATGAGATGGTGCTGGTGAAGATGTTGATGAAGATTGATCCTCCCAAGGTGAGAGGGTTGTTGGTGATGATGATGGCTTCCATTTCACCTCGCGAAGGGAAGTCTCCCTAGCAGAATCGCTCTGTCGGAGAGCAAAAGTGTTCCTGCATAAGTTCCGCCTCGAGGCGGCGGGGCTCCATCCCAAAAGTCCTCGCCTTATATTTTTCTAGTTCAAAAGACCTTATGTACCAGAAGATGGGCACCGGAGGTGGGCCAGGGTCCCCACTAACCGCCAGGGCGCGCTAGGGGGAAGGCACGCCCTAGTGCCCAGTGGGCACCTGGGTGGCCCCGTCTAGTATTTCTTTTCTCCAATATTTTTTATATATTCCAAAATAATTCTCCATAAAATTTCAACTCATTTGGAGATGTGCAGAATAGGTATCTCTGACATAGCTGTTTTTAGGTCCAGAATTCCATCTATCGGTATTCTCCCTCTTTGTGTAAACCTTACATATTATGAGATAAAAGGCACTAGAAATACTACACAAAATGTCATATTGAATAAAAACACTATAAATAACAGTAGGAAAACATGATGCAAAATGGACGTATCAATCTCATAGGTCAGTGGCAAGAAATAGTCTGCAGAGTTTAATTAGTGCAACTTAGCTTGCGTGTAGTAAGTAATATTGTTCAGTACTTGATTTGTGTGTGTGAACCCTGTATGGTTTAGTACTTCCGCTTTTGTTGTGTGGTGAATCCTGAGAATAGTCTATGTTAATGCTTGTCCACTCGATTTAGTCAGTATACTTTGAAGTACCCAGATCATCTTTTTTGTGAGGACGGTTTATCAATTATGGTTACACTCCACTATATGTATGCATTGTAGGGTTTATCGCACCCACCAGGATTTCCAGTCCCATGGATGTTCGCTCCATACGAGTTGTCATGACCTTTGGACTGTCATGCTTGTGGGAGTAAGTGCGGCCCCTGCATGCCTATCACAGCCCCAGTTCAGCCCTTGCTTGACTTTGCTTGCATCCATGCATCATGTTAAATTTCATGAAACTTGAAATGGGGATGATCAAACCCCTAGCACCAAAGCAATGCAAATAGGCCCAACTTTAAATATTTTCAATGAACCCAATATGCCCTTAAACAAATGTTCATCATTTTTGGTTCTGGCTAAAACCTCTGCCAAAAATGGGTTCATAAATTTTGGAGCCATTTTGGATTATTGAATTAAGACTAACTATTTGCATTTGGGCATTTAAAATACTATAAATACTTTTAAATGCCCAAATACTTTTGAAAGTAATTTTAGGCTGTTGGGAGTAATTCCAAAGATGCCTATGATTATTTTCAGAATTTTCTAAAATGGATTAGTATTTCTACTAATTCAAAACAAACAACAGAGAATTAAATAAATGAAAACAGAAAAAGAGAGAGAGAGATAGTACCTAGGCTTACCTGGCGGCCCAAGTGGCCGGCCCAGGCCACCACTGCAGCCTCCCTGTTGTCTTCCTCCCCGGCCAGTAGGCAGAGCGTGTGCTCGCCGCGCACGCACACGCGCCCGAGCCACCTCCTGCCTGGCTGCCTGCGTCCCCGACGCCCTGGACGCCTCCATGCGTCGCCACACACCCTCCCTTGACCCTCTGCACCTCCTCCCTCCTTGAAGCTTTCTCCCCTCCCCTCTCTCTCACCCACCGAGCGGAGCTCGTCGCCACCGCCGTCGTTTTCGTAGCCACCGCTATTCTCGCGCCCCCTCTCCCTCTCTGGAAGCTCCACCATGACCTTCTCGTCATCTTCTCCAAGCCAAACGACGCCAGAGCGCCCTGCAGTGCCGCCATCATTGTTGTCTTCTCCCTCTGCCCCGAGCGCCGCCCCATCCGATTCGTCGCCGTCCGGGCTTCCCCGACCTCACCAACGACGCCATCGAGTTCACTGTGAGCTCCTGCTCCTCCCCCCTTTCTCACCCCCTCCTCACCCATTCGCTAGTCACCGTCACCGCGAACCCGAGCTCCAGCCGCCGCCATGGCCGGTGAGCTTCATGCTCCCGAGCTCCTCCAGCTGTGCTCGTTGCCTCCGCGTGCTCCTGGTGATCCCAGAAACCCATAAAGACCATCGGCTGCACCTGTCGTGCCCCGTAACGCCTGAACCATGGATGCCCGAACTCCGGCGGCCGCAACCGAGCTCGCCGCCGTCGACTCCGACCACCCCAGCTCACCCCGTCTGCTCCATCAGCTGCGCGTGAGCAGCAACTCTTCGTAGAGCCTCCCCACGCCAAAAACCATCGCCTATGGGCGATTTCCGAAGCTCTCCGCCGTCTCTAGCCTCGCCGGAGATGAACCGCGGGTCAACTCTGGTGGGGTTGACCCTGTTTGACTGGGGTTTGACTCCCTTGAGTCAGTCACATGTGGAGCCAGCCCCTGACTAACCCTAGATTATGTTTTTTAGTTAGCACTAATTAACACTGTTAATTAGTTAGGACGTTGACATGCGGGTCCCACTAGTCAGGTTTGACCTGACCAGCCACAGTTGACCTGATGACGTCACTCTTACGTCATGCTGACACAGCAAAACCTTTTCTGGAATTTAAATAAATCTTAAATGATTTATTGTTTTCAGAAAATGCCTAAAACTTCTAAAAATCATAGAAATTCAACCGTAACTCAAAATGAAATAAATTATATATGAAAAATTATCAGAAAAATTCAAGGAATCCATCTGTACCATTTTCATGCATGTTAGAACAATGTAAGGCCACTGTTTAGGACAAAGCAAATGATTGGTATTTAAATAACCACATGTGGACTTTGAATTTGAACATTGGGTTCAAACCAACTTCATTTAATTGTGTTGCTAGTTGCATTAGCTCAATCAACAACATATTGCCATGTCACATTCATGCATCATATTGTTGCATGGCATTGCTTGTGTCCTTCCTTGTTTGCCGGTAACCGTCGCCTCTTAGACGATGATGTTTCCGATGACGTGATTGATGACACCGATGAAGAACTATATTATCTTCAGAAGTGCCAGGCAAGCAAAAACCCCTTGTTCATTCCGATACAACCCCACTCTCTCGCTCCTGCTCTCTTTTACTGCATTAGGACAACAACGATTCATCTGTTACTTGTTGTGGTAGTTGAACCCCTTATCCTCTGCATGACCTGTCATTGCCACAGTAAATAGATGAAACCCACTAGCATGAGTAGGAGTTATTTGAGCCCTGATGTGCCTACTCATTCATGCTTGTTTGTCATGCCTGCTATTGCATAGAGTTGCGTCAGGTCTGATTCATCGGGAATGAATTGGAATGGTGATGAACATGTCCTACTGTGTGTGAGCTAAGCATGTGAACACGATTTGGTAAAGGTAGCGGTGAGAGGCCATGTAGGAGTACAAGGTGGGTTGTCTCATTGAAACCGTTCTTAGGAACTGAGTTCTGTGTCTGTGATCCATGAACAGCTACTACCACTCATTGGGATCCTTAATTGACCCTCTCGGCTTCTTAATCACCCTAGTCCTCTGTCCATGAGTTGCAACTAGTTTCTGGTGTTTGTAGGATATGTGTTGGCGCCGTGCGTAGTGCTGTACCTAGGGGTGTGCTATGTTGTGGTAGATACACCGTGGCACGTTGTACCGGGCGCCCGTTTGGTGTCTCGGGAACCCTGTTCACATCATTCGGGGCCGTATGTGGAAACCTCGGCTGGACTCCCTGCGGATGGAACCTGGATAGGCGATAAACCTGGACTAGAGACTTAAGTGTTTAGGTAGGCCGTGGCCGACACCCTCGCCAGGCTTCCGCTTGAAGGTTGCCGAGATACATGACGTGTATATGGTGGTAAGTGGTGGGAGCGTGTGTGAAGAAGTACACCCCTGCAGGGTTATCATTATCTATTCGAATAGCCGGATTCCTCGGATATGGAAAATTGGACCCCTTGCATAGTTCAAAGACAAGTGAAAGTGGATACTCTAAAACTCGCAAGATAAGTGTGAGTGCTATGGATGGCCTTCTCGTAGGGAGACGGGAGCGGTTCCATAGTGGTGTATTTGAATGGTGAATATGTGGACTCGTGTGCGCCACCTCAAAAGAGTTGCTTGCAATAGTAGTTTAGGTTAGCCACTGAGTCAAAGCTGGCTTGCTGCAGTTAAACTCCACCCCCCCCCTTGTTGATACCGATGCATATGTAGCTAGTTCTGATGTAAGTCTTGCTGAGTACCTTTGTACTCATGTTTGCTTAATTTATGTTTTGCAGAGAGAGACTTCAGTCTCGCTAGTAGTTCCGCGTGGACTTCGATGTTAGCTTGATACCTCAGCTACGATCTTGTGCCCTCGGCAGGATCTGGTAGATAGTCAGGCTTCTTAGCCTTTTTTCCATTTGTAGATGTCTGTACTCAGACATGTTAAGCTTCCGCATGTGCTTGATTTGTATGCTGTGATTGTTGGGTCATGAGACCCATGTTTGTAATATCTCGCTCCTCGGAGCCTAAGGAATAAATACTTGAGTTGTAGAGTTATGTTGTGATGCCATGTTGTATTTACACATATCGAGCATATTGTGTGTATGATTGAAATGCTTGGTATGTGTGGGATCCGACAATCTAGTTGTTTATCCTTGGCAGCCTCTCTTATGGGGAAATGTAGTCTAGTGCTTCCATGAGCCATAGTAGTCCGCTACAGCCCGGTTCACCGGAGTCCTGCTAGCCCAGCACTACTACTCAGGACACTTGACTGGCCGGCATGTGTTTCACTTCGTTCCTGTGTCTGTCCCTTCAGGGAAATGTCATGCGGTGACATCCAGAGTCCTGCCTAGCCTGCTACAGCCCGTGTTCCCGGAGTCCTGTTAGCCTAGTGCTACAGCCCGAATTCACACGCTGCTGACCGACATGCTCGATGTGATTCATGTATGCCTGTCCCCATAGGTTAGTGCCGCTTTGGGTTCACGGCTAGCCATGTCGGCCCGGGTTCTCTGTCATATGGATGCTAGCGACACTATCATATACGTGAGCCAAAAGGCGCAAACGGTCCCGGGCCATGGTAAGGCGACACCCGTGGGAATACCGTGCGTGAGGCCGCAAAGTGATATGAGGTGTTACCGGCTAGATCGATGTGACTTGGAATCGGGGTCCTGACAGCTTTGGTATCAGATCCTGACTGCCTGTAGGTTTACCAAGCCAAACTGGTCGAAGTCGAGTCTAGAAATGCTTTAGTTATGTAAGGGAATTGATTGTGGAAGGGAACGTAAGGCTCTTTTTACTCCTTATACCTCATGCCCTCTGATCTGAGTCACCCTCTTCTTTTCTACGAGGTTAAGAAACTAGGCCTTCTCATCTAACCATCAGGATGACGTGTTACTAACCCGTTGACTTATAGGATTGATGGATTCATGCCGCAGTTCAGTTTCCAGTACTTCCGTGTGTTCATAATTGGTCTCGGAACCTTGATACTATGATGTTGAGTGGTTATGCCACCATTTTGCGGGATGTCTCAAATCTTTTTTGAGCATTTATAGCCGTTATGTTGTCCGAGTCATCCCAGGTTTCTAAGTAATCTGATGCATTTGCAAACCCCTTCCTCCTATTCTTGATGTCCATTTGGGCCAGATTAATCACATTAATCGGTGAGTTGAGGTACTTTGTTGCCTCGACATATATGTTGGAGCTATTATTATGACCCTAGGTGTTTTAGGGAGTCACCTAGTGATCTAGCCATGTTTTGTATTCCCAGTGTGTGATTCGGGCCATTATCCTCAAGCATCCCGTGATGCCATGTAGTGGTAGGTATTCTATTCATGGGTTCTTGAACCCGAGATTCACCCTACTTACCTCATGTTGATAGTGTTTGATAGTTCCTTTAGGATATTAGTAACCTTTGGGATAGTCCTCGAGGTCCATGGTACAATGTTCTTCCAATACCATGAACCAATATGGCAGGAGTTCTCTTGAACCAAAATATCACAATCAGAGTACTCTTGAGGAGTTCTCCCTTCTATATTGTGACTCTGCTAGTTCAACATTTCTGCATGGGTTATCCGGAAGAAATAACATGCTAATCCATGCATCCATAACTCAGAAAATTATATGTTCCTTTGAGTTGTCCCCCTTCCGTTTATTCCGACCTTCATCTATCAATTGATAGTCAAGAGTATGTGAGAATTCCTTCATCGGTGTCTATTATTCTTGTGGTCCATCAAGCCGTTCTATTTCAGAATGACTAGGAGAAACAAACTCCAGTACCTCATCCATTTCTAGGATTGGGTCAAAGCAGTTGTATTTCGCAGATCAAACGCAATCAAGCTATTGGTCTGTTCTACCCTGAAGTACTATCCACTTTATGTCAGGAATGTCAAGAGAATTGCACCTTCCCTTATGAATCCTTGACGTAGTAATACTTCTCGCCATCATTATTCATTCCTCAGCGTCGTGCTGTCGCAACCGGAATACCGACAAGTGAATCGTGATGTGTGAAATCAATACTCCTAGCAACCCTTTGCTTGGTAGTTAATGGACATTAATATCATTCTTAGTGTGCTGATTATTGAATCATCACCCTAAGGTTGATCGTGCTACCTAGTATTTTTTTCGGTGCACTCTTCGATCAATGGGTTAGGATTTTGCCAAACCCTTGCTCTTTTGATCATATCGTCTTGCCCTGAAGAGCCAGATTATTCTCGAGCTTAGTAACATATCGGTGGTTCGTGATTTTCTAAAGATCTTCTCGGAAGTATTACATGGCTGTCACCTAACCGCTATGTTGAGTTCGTGATCAAGTTGGTCTTCTTATAAATCACCCCTTCTCCAAGAATCTATGTTGGATATCCCTGAGCTAGTTGGTTGAGCTAGACAACAACTTGGAGAGTTGGAAGATAAAAGCTTGTCTGACTTAGTTCGTGCTAAGGGATATCTTTGTGTGTGTGTTGAAGAAAGATGAGATCTCCATCAATTGGTCCCCGTGATCAGTTGTTGAATCTATTGCCTTGTCAAAACTTTGACTTGAGTATGGGCTATCGTCAAGTCAAATCAGAACCAACGATGTTTGTAATGTTGTCTTACCCGTGGTTGATCCCTCGAGCATACACCATTACATCTTTTGGTCTGACCAATACTATCATCGTGTTCACATGATGGTGGAAGTCCAGTGATATGGAAATTCCGATGAGTTGTTGTTGAGCCCATCAGCAACATTTTGTCCCCCCCATGATTCATGTTGAACATCAACCTAGTGTTGGAAACTTTATAAGCAATGCCTTCGTATTCCGTTCATGAAGCTTATGCTTGGATGGAAGAAGTGACTTCCTCGAATTCATGTGCATTTGGTGCAAGTTACCGCTGTGAGTTCGAGAAAGATTGTTTTTGTTTTCCCTGGTACCATTCGAAGTCAGTTATGCATGTGTGAATGTATTGTATGGTTTGGTAGATTAATTACCTCCACTCCATATGTATTCCCTAGCACACCAAGCCACTGATTGAATTGTTCAAGGAAAAGAAGTCTATGCTTGGGATCTAATCCATGGACTTGCGTAAGACTTCAAAACCCTTGATGATGGTTCCCCACCTGAACTCGATAGTGTTTTACTATAAGACTACTACGTGGTCATGCTCATCTTGGATAGCGTGTTCACAAGTTTGTAGAAGAACCGGCTCATGTTTTGGAGCTTGCTATCGCAGTTCATTCCCCGAGAATCTCGCAACGTCATCTCGTCAAATTGTGTTGCAAACTCTCATTTTCCTTCTAGACTGGATGGGTCTGGAATATCCTAACACCAACTAGATCTGATTCTCAGGCAGATATGATGGTTGGAACGTACTCCAAGAACTATATTGTTGGTCTCTTTGTAACCGGTAACGTGGATGTCGTGGCCAACACACCTAGCCGGAAGGCCTATTATTGTAGTATCATGGTTGAAGAAGTTGGTCACCTCCCCATAAGGATCTCGTAGGATCTGCCTCCGTAGTTATTCCTTATGGATTCTTGAGCTTCCGAAGTCCGACCTTTTACTTGATGTTCTAGATATCAAACCATATCTATAAATGGATTACGCTAGCACATCAAGGAGAACATTAGAAGCGGAGTGCTAAATGTCTCTCGGTCGATCGTCCAGATTCTGTTACCTTAGCCTCACTAAGGGAAGATCTGAGAAGGTGTTGTCTTTGTATCCGCATCATCCATCACTAGTCATCATGGTAGTATGTCGTGTTACCAGGATCCTTGCCACGGATGTTGGTAGAACCTTGATGAATATGGAAATGCTCATGTTCTTGAGAGCACACGTAAGCAAAATCATCCCTTGCGTTGTCTTCAACAAGCTAGTCCACATCATCCATCCTAGTCCGAGTATGCCGTCTCCTCGAGCTATCTCAAACGATCAATTGTAAATTGCCTTAAGCTGGTATGAAGAGTTTCAATGATCTATGGATCAAAAGTAATTCTTTTTGCCACTTAAGGGAATATCTTTGCAAGTCACCTTCTTTAAGGTGTCTCGTCGTGGTATCATGGCAACCCAACTCCTCGCTACGTTGACACCGTTCACCACCCTCCTAGGTGTGGGAATTCCGCTACTTTTTTACACCTTGTCATATGCTCATTTCCATCATTCTTGATGTGTGTATCGTGTCTCATCTCGACAGATGTCGCTATGTCTCATTCTGAGAGTTGATCGTCGGTTGCTCGATCTTCGAGAAGATCGATTCTTTGAGAGTTTCTTTTCTTTCCGTTATCGTGTTGGATGGAATTCTCAGAGCAAGACATCGAGACAAAGATGGTGATCGTGTCAACGTTCCTATGAAGTGCAACCTGGATCGTGAAGATTATGTTAGCTTGTGTTTCCCCCTTCACCTTACCCTACGCTTGAATCTCGGGACAAGATTCTTGTTTAGTGGGGGTGAGCTGTCACAACCCCAGTTCAGACCTTGCTTGACTTTGCTTGCATCCATGCATCATGTTAAATTTCATGAAACTTGAAATGGGGATGATCAAACTCCTAGCACCAAAGCAATGCAAATAGGCCCAACTTTAAATATTTTCAATGAACCCAATATGCCCTTAAAAATGTTCATCATTTTTGGTTCTGGCTAAAACCTCTGCCAAAAATGGGTTCATAAATTTTGGAGCCATTTTGGATTTTTGAATTAAGACATAAATATTTGCATTTGGGCATTTAAAATACTATAAATACTTTTAAATGCCCAAATACTTTTGAAAGTAATTTTAGGCTGTTGGGAGTAATTCCAAAGGTGCCTATGATTATTTTTAGAATTTTCTAAAATGGATTAGTATTTCTACTAATTCAAATCAAACAACAGAGAATTAAATAAATGAAAACAGAAAAAGAGAGAGAGAGATAGTACCTGGGCTTACCTGGCGGCCCAAGTGGCCGGCGCAGCCCACCACCGCAGCCTCCCTGTCGTCTTCCTCCCCGGCCAGTAGGCAGAGCGTGTTCTCGCCGCGCGCGCACACGTGCCCGAGCCACCTCCTGCCTGGTTGCCTGCGTCCCCGAAGCCTTGGACGCATCCATGCGTCGCCACGCACCCTCCCTCGACCCTCTGCACCTCCTCCCTCCTCGCAGCTCTCTCCCCTCCCCTCTCTCTCACCCACCGAGCGGAGCTCGTCGCCACCGCCGTCGTTTTCGTAGCCACCGCTGTCCTCGCGCCCCCTCTCCCTCTCTAGAAGCTCCGCCACGACCTTCTCGTCATCTTCGCCAAGCCAAATGATGCCAGAGCGCCCTGCAGCACTGCTATCATCGTTGTCTTCTCCCTCTGCCCCGAGCACCGCCCCGTCCGATTCGTCGCCGTCCGGGCTTCCCCGACCTCACCGACGACGCCATCGAGTTCACTGTGAGCTCCTGCTCCTCCCCCCCTTGCTCCCCCCTCCTCACCCATTCACTAGTCACCGTCACTGCGAACCTGAGCTCCGGCCGCCGCCATGGCCAATGAGCTTCATGCTCCCGAGCTCCTCCAGTTGTGCTCGTTGCCTCTGCGTGCTCCTGGTAATCCCAGAAACCCATAGAGAGCATCGGCCTCGCCCGCCGTGCCCCGTAACGCCTAAACCTTGGATGCCCGAATCTAGCGGGTGCAACCGAGCTTGCTGTCGTCGACTCCGGCCACCCCACCTCACCCTATCTGCTCCATCAACTGCGCGCGAGCAGCAGCTCTTTGTAGAGCCTCCCCACGCCAAAAACCATCGCCTGTGTGCGATTTCCGAAGCTCTCCGCCGTCTCTGGCCTCGCCGGCGACGAACCGCGGGTCAACTCCGCTGGGGTTGACCCTGTTTTACTGGGGTTTGACTCCCCTAATTCAGTGACATGTGGGGCCAGCCCTGGACTAACCCTAGATTATGTTTTTTAGTTAGCACTAATTAACACTGTTAATTAGTTAGGACGTTGACATGCGGGTCCCACTGGTCAGGTTTGACCTGACCAGCCACAGTTGACCTGATGACGTTACTCTTACGTCATGCTGACGCAGAAAAACCTTTTCTGGAATTTAAATAAATCTTAAATGATTTATTATTTTCAGAAAATGCCTAAAACTTCTAAAAATCATAGAAATTCAACCGTAACTCCAAATGAAATAAATTATATATGAAAAATTATCAGAAAAATTCAAGGAATCCATCTGTACCATTTTCATGCATGTTAGAACAACTTAAGGCTACTGTTTAGGACAAATCAAGTGATTGGTATTTAAATAACCACATGTGGAGTTTGAATTTGAACTTTGGGTTCAAACCAACTTCATTTAATTGTGTTGCTAGTTGCATTAGCTCAATCAACAGCATATTGCCATGTCACATTCATGCATCATATTGTTGCATGGCATTGATTGTGTCCTTCCTTGTTTGCCGGTAACCGTCCCCTCTCAGACGACGATGTTTCCGATGACATGATCGATGACACCGATGAAGAACTATATTATCTTCAGAAGTGCCAGGCAAGCAAAACCCCCTTGTTCATTCTGATACAACCCCACTCTCTCGCTCCTGCTCTCTTTTACTGCATTAGGACAACAACGATTCATCTGTTACTTGTTGCGGTAGTTGAACCCCTTATCCTCTGCATGACCTGTCATTGCCACAGTAAATAGATGAAACCCACTAGCATGAGTAGGAGTTATTTGAGCCCTGATGTGCCTACTCATTCATGCTTGTTTGTCATGCCTGCTATTGCATAGAGTTTCGTCAGGTCTGATTCATCGGGAATGAATTGGAATGGTGATGAACATGTCCTACTGTGTGTGAGCTAAGCGTGTGAACACGATTTGGTAAAGGTAGCGGTGAGAGGCCATGTAGGAGTACATGGTCGGTTGTCTCATTGAAACCGTTCTGAGGAAGTGAGTTCTGTGTCTGTGATCCATGAACAGCTACTACCACTCATTGGGATCCTTAAATGACCCTCTCGGCTTCTTAATCACCCTAGTCCTCTGTCCATGAGTTGCAACTAGTTTCTGGTGTTTGTAGGATATGTGTTGGCGGCCGTGCGTAGCGCTGACCCTAGGGGTGGGCTATGTTGCGGTAGATACACCGTGGCACAGTGTATCGGTCGCCCGTTTGGTGTCTCAGGAACCCTATTCACATCGTTCGGGGCCGTATGTCGAAACCTCAGCTGGACTCCCTGTGGATGGAACCTGGATAGGCGATAAACCTGGACTAGAGACTTAAGTGTTTAGGTAGGCCGTGGCCGACACCCTCGCCAGGCTTCCTATTGAAGGTTGCCGAGATACATGACGTGTATATGGTGGTAAGTGGTGGGAGCATGTGTGAAGAAGTACACCCCTGCAGGGTTATCATTATCTATTCGAATAGCCGGATTCCTCGGATATGGAAAATTGGACCCCTTGCATAGTTCATAGACAAGTGAAAGTGGATACTCTAAAACTCGCAAGATAAGTGTAAGTGCTATGGATGGCCTTCTCGTAGGGAGACGGGAGCGGTTCCATAGTGGTGTATTTGAATGGTGAATATGTGGACTCGTGTGCGCCACCTCAAAAGAGTTGCTTGCAATCGTAGTTCAGGTTAGCCACTGAGTCAAAGCTGGCTTGCTGCAGTTAAAGTCCATCACCCCCCCCCCCCGTGTTGATACCGATGCATATGTAGCTAGTTCTGATGTAAGTCTTGCTGAGTACCTTTGTACTCACGTTTGCTTAATTTATGTTTTGCAGAGAGAGACTTCAGTCTCGCTAGTAGTTCTGCATGGACTTCGACGTTAGCTTGATACCTCAACTACGATCTTGTGCCCTCGGCAGGATCTGGTAGATAGTCAGGCTTCTTAGCCTTTTTTCCATTTGTAGATGTCTGTACTCAGACATGTTAAGCTTCCGCATGTGCTTGATTTGTATGGTGTGATTGTTGGGTCATGAGACCCATGTTTGTAATATCTCGCTCCTCGGAGCCTAAGGAATAAATACTTGAGTTGTAGAGTTATGTTGTGATGCCATGTTGTATTTACACATATCGAGCATATTGTGTGTATGATTGAAATGCTTGGTATGTGTGGGATCCGACAATCTAGTTGTTTATCCTTGGCAGCCTCTCTTATGGGGAAATGTAGTCTAGTGCTTCCATGAGCCATAGTAGTCCGCTACAGCCCGGTTCACCGGAGTCCTGCTAGCCCAGCACTACTGCTCAGGACACTTGACTGGCTGGCATGTGTTTCACTTTGTTCCTGTGTCTGTCCCTTCGGGGAAATGTCACGCGGTGACATACGGAGTCCTGCCTAGCCTGCTACAGCCCGGGTTCCCGGAGTCCTGTTAGCCCAGTGCTACAGCCCGGATTCACACGCTGCTGACCGACATGCTCGATGTGATTCATGTATGCCTGTCCCCATAGGTTAGTGCCGCTCTGGGTTCATGACTAGCCATGTCGGCCCGGGTTCTCTGTCATATGGATGCTAGTGACACTATCATATATGCGAGCCAAAAGGCGCAAACGGTCCCGGGCCATGGTAAGGCGACACCTGTGGGAATTGTAAGTGCATCTAGTGCCACCCCTAGTTGGTTTTGGAGTATTGACGACACACCTAGTTGAGGGACTAATGTGTTTGTGAGAATTGCAGGATAACACAGGTAGAAGTCCCTCATTGATTCGGTTTTCCTACCAGAGATGACCCCTAAAAATGTATGAAGACATTGAAGTCAAAGGTGGTATATGAAGATATTCACATTGAAGACTATGACAAGAGAAGACACCACATGAAGCCTATGGAGCTCGAAGACTTAGATCTTTCGTAGTTCTTTTTCTTTTGTGATGAGTCATAGGAACCACCATACTGTTAAGGGGGGTCCAAGAGAACCAGTCAGAATGACTGAAGTGATGCCTAACCAAAAACACCTATGTCTTCGAGTGAAGACTATGAGAGCGAATCTTGTCCAGAGTCGGACAAGTCAGCTTTGCTTGTAGCCCAAGTAAAGTTGCCGTGTGAATTTGAAATCTGACCGTTGGAACACGTGTCAGTTCCTTAGTGACCCAGGGTTATTTCGGACAAATCAGGTCGGGTTGCCAAGTGGCTATAAATAGCCCACCCCCCACAACCATAAACGGTTGGCTGCTCAGATTGAGAGTACGGCTTTTGTCGTTTGAGAGCAACCCACCTCAAAGCCTTTGAGAGAGAATTCCTTGCGAGGATAAAGCCCTAACCACCCAGAGCCAGAGAGAATTGGGCATCACTTAAGTCTTCTTGTCTATGTGATCTGAAGACTTATTACACTTGAGGACTATGCATCCTCCAGCCGGTTAGGCGTCGCGTTCTGAGCATCCAAGAGACATTGTGGATTGCCGGTGAACGAAGTCTGTGAAGGTTTGGGAATCTACCTTGAATACTTACCAGAGTGATTGGGCGAGGTCTGTGTGACCTTAGCTCAAGGGGAATACGGTGAGGACTGGGTGTCCTGAGCTGCGTGTTGAGGACTGGGTGTCCGTGACTGTGTGTCCTAAGGTTTGAATACCTAGCCGCCCCATCCAGACGTACAGTTGTCACAGCAACTGGAACTGGTCCAACAAATCATTGTCTTCAACGAGTCACTGGTTTCATCTTCCCTTCCCTTTACTTACTGTTGCTCCTTGTGAAGTCATTGTATGTTTGCACTATCTTTTGTCTTCACTGAGTGACTGCATGTTCTGTAAGGCTTCATAATATCTTCCTACCTGATCCTTACTACATTGCTGCTATTAAGTCACTGTGCTTTCACTTCATTGAATACTTGACTATGGCTTGTCTAGTGTAGTCTACCTTCCGCTGCATGGTAATAGGTTTATTTCTATCATTTGTCTTCATAACTTCCACGTTTTGAAGACTTTCATAAAAATCGCCTATTCACCCCCCCTCTAGTCGATATAACGCACTTTCAATGTGTATCAGAGCAAGGTGCTCCCTTGTTCTGTGTGATTCGGTTTAACCACCTGGAGCTTTAGCTATGTCGACTGCAGGGATAATTAAAGTCTCCACTGCGTGCCCCGTCTTCGATGGAACTGAATATCCCTACTGGAAGAATAAGATGCGCATGCATCTTGAAGCCATTGACGTCGACCTATGGTATGTCGTCGAGAACGGCGTTCCCAAGGCTGGAGAAGGTGTCACTGCTGCTGATGTCAAGAAATTCGTTCAACTGGACTATACTGCCAAAAATAACATCTGTGGTCATCTGACCAAAGGACAATATGGCCGTGTGAGTGCTTTGAAGACATCTAAGCTGGTCTGGGACTGGCTCTCCAAGGTCAATGAAGGCATCTCAACCCAGAGAGATTAGAGAATCAGTGTCCTTCGCAACCTCTTCAACCGCTTCAAGCGAAATGACAATGAGAATGTCCAACACACATTTGACCGACTCACTGACATCACAAATGAGCTTCAAGCCCTCGGTGGTACTAAGATCACCAAACATGAAGTCGTCAAGACACTACTGAGATCACTTGATAATTTGTTTGACATCCTAGCCCTGATGATTCAAGAACGTCCTGATTTCAAGACACTCGATCCATCTGACATACTTGAGAGGCTCAATACACATGAGTTTCAGCTTTCTGAGAAAAGAGATATCTACGGTCCAAACTATGGGCGAACTCGTGCCTTGAAGGCAAAAGCTGTTTCCTCATCTGAAGAAGAATCTGACAGCAGTTCTGATGATCCTGAAGACATTGGAAGGGAACTTGCTATGCTTGTGAAGAAGTTCGAAATATTCACCAAGAAGAAAGGCTTCATAAAGTCTTCCCGATCAAGCTCAAGGAATGATGAAGCTTCTGCTCACAACTACAAGAAGAAAACATGTCAAAAGTGCAAGAAACCTGGCCACTTCATCTCTGAGTGTCCATAGTGGGACAATGAGAACAAAAAGAAGAAGAAGAGCAAGGAATATGACTCTGACGACAAGAAGAAGAAGAAATACTCAAAGTCTTCATCCAAGTCTTCCTCAAAGTCTTCATCACACAAGAAGAGCTCATCTGGCAAGGCACGTGCGTTTGTTGGCAAGGAAATGGATTCAGAGGAGGAGTCCGCTTCTGAGGAGGCGGAGGTGGAGTCTGAGGAGGAGTACGATTCAGGCTTCGCAAGTCTGGCTACAGCATACGTTGCCAAGTCCATCTTCAATACTGAAGACAATGACCTCGTCACCGACACCGATGCAAATGACAAGGACTACTCCGCTTCTACCTACTGCTTCATGTCACGCGGTGCCAAGGTAAACACACGCACTACTCACTATCAAACATCTAGTGAAGATGACTCTGATTTGATTCAAAACCCAGCTACAAAACACTTGATAAAATTGCAACTGAACAGCAGAAAGCTATGGAACATATTCAAAAACTGTTAGACAGAAGCGATGATCTGTTAGGTGCTGAAATGACTCGATCTGAATCCTTAATTGAAGACATAAAAAATCTTCACGTTAAGTATCAGGAACTTGAAAGTCGCCATGAAACTCTCTCAACAACTAATGAAAAGCTTTCCTATGATTATCTTCAAAGGAAGCAAGATCTTGAGAAATTGAGAGCGGTTCATGAAGATCTTCAAAAGGAAAATGAGTCACTTCACTCCAAACAGATCAGTCCCGCTCAGGAAGGATTTGAACCACCATGTCTTAAATGCATTGAGCATGATAATGATACTTCTGTTGCCGAATGTTCTACTGCTACTACTGTTGCAATATCTTCAACTATTCATGTGGTAACTAACCCCTCTGCTGAGGATACCACTGCTATTGCTGATGAGAATGCTAGGTTGAAGACATTGCTTGAAACAGGGATGTACAAAAGTCTTAAAGGGCATCAGACACTATGTGATGTCCTCAAAAAGTAGATTCTGAACCGAAACCCGAGGAAAGAGGGTGTTGGGTTCGTAAGGAAAATGAATGCTGATGGCTCTTACTGGAAACCTGAGCAGTACCCCAAAACCATGTGGGTTGCTGCAAAGGAACCTTCAGCAGACCCATCCAATCTATCTGGCTTCACCTGTGCTAACCCCATTATCATTGATGAATCCTTTGATGCAAACTATATACTGTTTAAGAATCAGAATGGTGAAGTGTTTGCCAGGTACATTGGTACTAACTGCAGGAATGGACCACCTATGAAGAAGATCTGGGTTCCGAAAAGGTGTCTGGAGAATCTTCCTGTGAATGTCATCATGACACCTCACGTGAAGAAGACAAACCTCAGACCAAAGGCTTCATACGGTCCAAAGGCTTCATACAGACAGAGGACTCACCTGAGTCGCACTAACGCAAATGTTTTGCAGGGAAACCATACTCAGGCATATGAATATGAGAGCGGTTCATCAAACCGCCATGTTCATAAGACCAAGAACTATTCTGCTTATTCTTATGAGTACTATTGTCCGCCTGCAAGACTGTTTGCTAGGGCTCCAAAGCCAAAATTCTCAGATGCTGCACTTAGACTCATTGCTTCTCAGCCACCCTTGAAGATGTGGGTGGCTAAGAAAGCTTAACTCTCTTTTGCAGGGAAAGGTCTCCAGCAGAAAACCAAAATCGTCCGACGCCATTGCTGGGGACCTTAAACATCTTGTAGGGCGCAAGATCAAATGCCCGAATGGTCTTACTATGTACTTCGTTCCTGAATCGCTTGCTACTCTCCCTATTAGTCCTAATCTGGATCTAAGCTTTCATAACCCACTGGTTCGTCAAATGTTTTTGCTTCACAATGCTCTTGGTGAAGCCTATCCCCCTAACTGCACTGTAGGGTACGACACCAGCGTCTTCAGAATGGATTATTGATAGTGGGTGTACAAATCACATGACTGGCAAAAGAAGTCTTCTTATGGACTCAACCTTACGTCCATCCGACAAGAGCCACATCACATTTGCTGACACTGGTAAAAGTAAGGTATTGGGTCTAGGTAGAGTCGCAATCTCAAGGGATCAACACATGGACAAAGTCATGCTTGTTGAATCCCTTGGCTTCAACTTAATGTCTGTCTCAATGCTTTGCGATTTGAACATGATCATAATATTTGGAAAATATCGTTGCCTTGTACTAATGGAATCTGACAAGTCTCTAGTGTTTGAAGGGTATCGAAAAGATGATTTGTACGTGGTAGATTTCTCAGCAGGACCACAGCTTGCCGTATGTCTTCTAGCAAAAGATTCAGAATGCTGGCTCTGGCATCGGAGGCTTGGGCATGCTGGCATGAGGAACCTCCACACCCTTGCGAAGAAGAAGCATGTCATAGGCATCGAGGGCGTCAAGTTCAAGAAAGACCACTTATGCGGTGCCTGTGAAGCAGGGAAGATGACGAGGGCCAAACATCCTTCGAAGACAATCATGACCACTACTCGACCCTTCGAACTGCTTCACATGGATCTTTTCGGTCCCACTCATTACTCAACTCTTACTACTACTGCATGCCTCTATGGCTTCGTTATTGTTGATGATTACTCTAGATACACTTGGGTGCACATAATCCTCTACAAGACTGAAGTGCAGGATGTCTTCAAATGCTTCGCAAATCGAGCTATGAACAATTATGGCACCAAGATAAAGCACATCAGAAGTGACAATGGCACTGAATTCAAGAACACTGGCCTTGATACATATCTTGATACCTTGGGCATCACACATGAATTCTCAGCCCCGTACACGCCACAGCAGAATGGCGTCGTCGAACGCAAGAACAGAACACTCATTGAGATGGCCAGAACGATGCTAGATGAATACAAGACCCCAAGAAAATTCTGGCCTGAAGCCATTGATACTGCATGCCATACAATCAATCGTGTTTATCTTCACAAGCTTCTGAACAAGACATCTTATGAGCTCCTTACTGGCAAGAAGCCAAATGTCAGTTACTTCAGAGTATTTGGCGCAAGGTGCTGGATCAAGGACATACATCACACCTCAAAGTTTGCACCAAAAGCACATGAGGGTTTTATGCTTGGATATGGAAAGGATTCGCACTCCTACAGAGTCTTCAATCTTTTTCATTACAAAGTGGTTGAAACAGTGGATGTGCGGTTCGATGAGACCAATGGTTCATAAAGAGAGCAACTGTCAAATGTGCTAGATGAAGTTCCATCCAGTGAATCAATCAAGCTAATGGGAACTGGAGAAATTATACATTCTGAAGCTCATCCTGAAGAAGAACTTATCATCTTAGCACCTGATCAACATGAAGACAATGCTCAGCCTAAAGACATTCCTTCTAACAACGACAATGGTCAGCAAGAGCAAAGTCTTCGCCCTGTACATCCTCGCGTTGCCAATGAAGTGCAGATTGAAAGAATAATTGATAGCATCAATGCACCCGGTCCACTCACTCGTTCAACAGAAACTCAGCTAGCAAATTTCTGTGGGCACTTCGCATTCGTCTCAATAACAGAACCCAAGAAAGTTGAAGAAGGCTTCATGGAACCTGAATGGATTCAAGCTATGCAAGAAGAGCTTCAACATTTTGAGCTGAATAATGTATGGGAACTAGTTAAGCGTCCTGATCCACAGAAGCACAATATAATAAGCACCAAATGGATATACCGCAACAAGCAAGATGAGCATGGTCAAGTTGTCAGAAACAAAGCTCGTCTCATTGCTCAAGGATATACTCAAGTGGAAGGCATTGACTTCGATGAAACATTTGCTCCTGTGGCTAGACTTGAAGCCATACACATACTGCTGGCCTATGCAAATCATCACAACATACTTCTATATCAAATGGATGTGAAGAGTGCTTTTCTCAATGGCAAGGTTGAAGAAGAAGTGTATGTTGCACAATCGCCTGGCTTTGAAGATCCAAAATATCCTGACCTGGTATACAAGCTCAACAAGGCACTGTATGGCCTCAAACAAGCCCCTCGGGCCTAGTATGACACACTCAAATACTTCCTGAAGAGCAAAGGCTTCATACCTGGTTCCCTAGACCCCACTCTCTTCATGAAGACATATGATGGTGAACTGTTTGTGTGCCAAATATATGTGGATGACATTATCTTCGGCTGCACCAATCAGAAGTATAGTGAAGAGTTTGGATATATGATGCAAGAGCAATATCAGATGTCCATGATGGGAGAGCTGAAGTTCTTCCTCGGTCTTCAAATACGAGAACAACGCAACGGCATCTTCATATCTCAAAGATTGCCTGAAGAAGTTCGGTATGCAAGACTGCAAAGGCTTCACAACACCAATGCCAGCCAAACATCATCTGGGTCGCGACGACAATGGTAATGAGTTCGATCAAAAGGTATACCGCTCCATGATTGGTTCTTTACTTTATCTATGTGCATCTAGGCTAGATATTATGCTTAGTGTTTGCATGTGTGCTCGATTTCAAGCGGCACCAAAGGAGTCGCATCACTTAGCTGTGAAGCGAATTCTTCGATATTTGGCTCACACCCCAACTCTAGGATTATGGTGTCCAAAGGGCTCAGAGTTTGATCTGGTTGGATTCTCGGATGCTGATTATGCTGGTGACAAAGTTGATCGAAAGTCTACATCAGGCACATGTCACTTTCTGGGAAGATCACTTGTATGTTGGTCTTCAAAGAAGCAGAACTGTGTATCTCTCTCCACTACTGAATCTGAATACATTGCTGCTGGATCTTGCTGCGCTCAGCTTTTGTGGATGAAGCAAACACTCAAGGACTATGGCATTCATCTGAAGCAAGTGCCACTTTACTGCGACAACGAAAGCACCATCAAGATCGCCAACAACCTAGTTCAGCACTCGAAGACAAAGCACATTGAAATTCGTCATCACTTTCTCAGAGATCATGTTGTGAAGGAAGATATTGATATCATACACGTCAACACTGAAGAGCAATTGGCAGATATCTTCACCAAGCCCTTGGATGAGAAGAGATTTTGCAAGTTACGGTGTGAGCTAAATATCCTGGAATCCTCAAATGTCCTATGATCAGGCACACATCCTAACCCTTATGCATATTGATGACTTAGATGTGCAACACACGAAGTAAAGTATATCTTCAATCAATGAAGACATATATTCTAAGTGTGAATACATTAATGTGGAATTTGACTTCGGAGCGCCACAATAATTGTGCGCCGTGTCTGGGTCTAATACTTCCTATACGGTGGGTAATGCCACCACCAAATGTTCTATTTTGAAGTGTTTCACTCATGGCGTTACCTTGCAATGTCTTCACATTTGGTTTGGCTTCGATCTCAACATATCTTCATGATTATCTTCACTATGTTGATTATATATATATATATATATATATATATATATATATATATATATATATATATTAGTGTTCTGTCCTCTACAGCATTCACTTATAGCTATGTCTTCATTGTTGAATCTTTTGAACTAAGTGAATGTGATCGGACCCTAACCTCTCTATGCTTCCTATCTCAAATTCTATCTCTCCAAATCATATGCATTCTATTGAAACTGTTGAATGTCTTCTCTGCGTCCTTGTCAGCGGATACAGAGACAACCATTAAGTCCGTTTTCAATGCTCATTCCTCCACATGAAGTAGGAACGACCACCCGACAATCAAGGTGTGCGTGGGACGTGGAACAAACCCCAAAATTCCGCATAATGGCCACGTGTTCCTCAGATGCGAATCGCCAGGGGCACCTCTGTAATAGTGCAGTGCCGCCCATGTACCTATAAATACACACTTCACAGCGGTCATTATCTCTTCTTCCACTCTCGCACGAACCCTAGCGCCACCGCCAGCCCTCGACGACGCCGGCGACGAAGCGCTTCGCTGCCGCAACCTCTCCGACGCCGTCTTCACGCCGACCGCGGACATCGTCCTCTCCGCCGTCGCCGTAGGTGTCCGCCGTCACCAAGTTAGGGCACGGAAGATCGAACTGCTCGGCCTCATCTTCTGCTTCGTCTAGCAGTTCTTAGTGTGGTAAATAAAACTTCCTTTTTACAGCACCACTGATCCTATGGATTTGTCACTTTCTACCACAAGCAGTTTCTATTCACACAAGTTAGATCTCTCTCATACTGCATCTCATAACATGCCTAGTATATTCACTTATGCTTCACAAAGTAGTTAGATTCCTCACTTGTACTGATCTGTGGATTCGTACAAATCTGGAACCAACTCCTTATCTATGAGTGAATGTCTTCGGAAAATGAGGTCAATGTCTTTTAAACTGATTTATCTTCAAAATCTTCTGAGAATGCATATGACCTCTTCCCCTTCCCTCGCACCTTAATGCTATCACAGGTACATGTCCGTGGGAGAATCCTTTGGTTCTCATAGTCTGCATTCATTTGCAGAATTCTTATACCATCACATTAATTCTCCCGAAGCCAGTTCCTGTTGGTCCAGCAAGCGAAAACCTTTGAAGCCTTTGAACATGTTGAAGCCTTTCAAGTTAAAATTTATGGCTTCAGAGAAAGCAGCAAGGAAGGGTGGCAGAAAGCATCGTGGAGAAACATCTAGAGATCTGCCAGATGAACTCTCAGAACTGTACAAGACAGATCCTGAAGAGGATTACAATCAGCGCAAGACCCGAATCCAATGGATTCGAAGATATTGGGCAGAACAATGGTTCAAATACCGATCTGTAACCCAAGAATATGCTGAGAAAAATGCCATCAAGAGACCTTGGGGAGACATCCAATACAAGAATCTTCTACCCAGGTCCAGAGATGAAGCCATTGCTCAAGGCTTCTATCCCTGCATGGTCCGTGGGCCACAGCCAGCTGATGCACACCCATCGTCACTACTATGGTGTCGTGACGACAATCTGTTCAAGCGCAACTTCCAGTTTGCCCAGAACTCAGCGAAGCAGAACAAGAAGACTTTGGGGTTAGACTTCAACCCTGGTCCCTCAGCACTAAGGGTAGATGGCACACGAGATGCAGAACCCAATGTCATCGGTCCTTTGTCCAACCTTGAAGGCCTCATCACCCGCATCTTAGTTCAAGGGACTGCAGTGAATGAGCCTGCAGCTGATGCTGAATCAGAAGAAGCTCCTGCAGCGCCGAAGACAAAGAAGATGAAGAAGCCTAAAGCTTCAAAGCCTGCCCCTCACCAAAAATCTCAAGGGCGAAGCCACTGGCAACTGCACCTCCTGAAGACAGTGTGCAATCCGAAGACTTATCTCGCGTCTCCAAGCCCCAGAAAGTCAAGATGCCTATGCCTCACACCGGACAAGAGCTAACTGCTGCTGCCATTCTGCGCAATGACGACATTGATCTGTCAAGTGATGAAGATCTAGCAGATGACGCTCTTGAGCAACTCATCAAGAGCAAAGAAGAAGCAGAAATCTTCAATGATCTGCCTCTCTTTGATGTGACCATCATCCACAACTTCATTGACGAGTGGTTTGACACGCCAAACATCAGCTTTGAAGATCTACAGCTACCAATTGGCCTCAGTGTCGCCTTCCAAGGCGCCATTGCTTCAGAACTCGCTATTGCCCAGCGCATTGTTGAACTGAAGCAAAACATTGACTATGAAAAGGCTCAGTTCAAGAAGCATATGGCCAAGCTCAGTGTGTAGGAAGTGAAGAACTTCAAGAGTATGATGCACGAGCTCAAGGAAGCCTTTGTAAAGAAACGTGCAGAAGCTCAGGGTTTGCATGAGCGCATGAAGACTCTAGTTGACAGATGTGTGCAAGCCTACAATGAGGCTGAGAAGCGCAAGGCCCTTGGGCATCCTGGCATCGACCCCAGGATGGCCGCAAAGAAGAAGAAGAAGCCTGCTATGGCTGAACCTGACGCACCAAGGCAGGAAGCAGTTCCTATTGTCTTCACAACTAAAATGACTAGCTCGAAGCCAAAAAGCCGGTCAACAGCTTCAGAGCTCAAGAAGACAAGGACTGTTGAGGCTGAAGCCAGAAAGAGGAAACATTCTGAAGCCTCTCCAACTGCCCCCTCCAAGAAGAAGAGGAAGACCAAGAAAGATCGGGCAGCTCCCACAGAGCCCTTGATAGTTGAACCCATTTCTATGGTCTATCCTGAAGCTGAACACCATGAACGCCAACTGACTATCCATGAGCCTGCTTCCACAGAGGCTCACGAAGCTGAAGACTTTCCAGTAGCTGATCCCATCGCTGTTGAAGACATTGGTCACATGACAATGTAGAAGATGGTGCAGTCCTTCCTCAGAACAGCGAACTCATCAGCATTGGTCGTCCATTGACGCCAATTGCACAGGATGCTTCATGGGCAGATCGCCCACAAGAGGAAGAAGACTATGAGGCCCAACCCACTCCAACTCCACAGGCGTCACCCGCGTTGCGCAGGCTTCGCAAAGGTCCAAGGCCTCAAGTCTCTGCTGAAGACAATCCGGCTGCATCAGCCGCGGAAGATGAAGTCCCACAAGTTGCCACTCCACTATCCCACCAAGAAAAAGTTCTCAAGGAGAACGTGCTTGAAAATCTTGCGGCTGCCACAACCACCAATGAAGCTAATGTGGAGCCCTCCCCAACGGAAAAAGAAGACAGCGAAGCCACTGATCCCGTCACTTCTGTTCCTGAGTCTACTGCCGGTCCATAGTTCGACTATCATGTTGAGCATAGGCCTCAGGTACAAAAGCCAATCCCAAGATTGCCAAGGTTCCCAGGTCCTGCATCAGCACCTGGCTCCTTCAATATCAATGGCTTCAGGGCAGACAACACATTCTTTGATAGCTCCAGGAACCCCTACTCAAGGGAAAGGATATCATCTGATCGGTTCTGGAGCTATCCTCAGCGAAGCTATTACTCATGCATTCTTTACAACCAAGGTCGCATCTTCCCACACAAGCGCCTTGACATTGAAGCCATAGCTGGTCTGCCTTGTCTGGAAGAAGCTTTGGATTGCTTAAAGGAAGTTGGACTGCTGCCGTTTGTTACTGACCAAGAGCATTGGAATGAAGAGCTGCTGCTCCAATTCTATGCCACACTTCACATCCGCGGGTACAGCAGAGATCCAAAGACTTGGGTCCTGGAGTGGATGACTGGAAATGTTCATCACGAAGCCAATGCATTTGACATCATTGAGCTCACTGGTTTGCCCACTCCTGGCGATCTCTACGAGCATGGCTGTCAGCTGCATAGTGAAGCTATTGAGAGCATCTTTAAGAGGCCGGAACCTGATATGAGTCAGATGCTCAGCATGATGAAGCCATTGCCCCAAGATGCTGCTTATACAACATAGTTCTTCGTTGAAGACCTTGAGTATCTGCCACGAACCATCTATCACATCATTAGGCGAACTCTCTGGCCCATCAAAGGGCACTCTCCAAATGCCAAGCTTGAGGGTGCAATGAAGACTTTGGTCTTCTATATTCTTCATGGAAAATGCTTCAATGCACAGGACTTATTCATCCGCCAACTTGCTGCCTCGGGCTCTGATCTATTTGGCTTGAAGTTCTACGCCCCATGGGTAATGCGGCTAATTAAACTTCACTCCGATATCTCATATCAGCCATCTGCTCGCAATCATAGGATTTTTCTGCCTAATGTGGATATCTCTACTGAAGCCATCTATCATGAGCCTGCAAAGGAACCTCTAAGTCTTCAGAATGCAGAGCATCAGAGTTTCTCACAGAACATTGAAGGAGTTGAAGCAGTCACTCGGGTGTATCCTTTGGCTGGCACTACACGTGCACCACACCCTGCGTCTACTGAAGCCACTGATAGTACAACTGCTCCAAGACCCAAGAAGCGCACTCGTGTTCTCAACGACCGAGAGCTTCTTGTGGCTCTTCATCAGAAACAGGATAGGCATCATGACTGGCTGAAGCGTCAGATGAAAAGCCTCTTGGTGGAAGTTAATCGCATTCGCAATCTTGCCACCAAGAATGCTTTCATTGCCCATGAAACCTGTCGCCGTACATGGAAAGGGCTAACGATGATGTGTTCTGAAGATGATCTCCAAGAGGATGGCTTCACTGAGCAATTCAAGTTTGACTCCACACCTCCTCGAAGAGCTGTGCTGCTAGGAACTCCATCCCTTGAAGACTCTGAGTTCTCTTCATCTGCTGCAACAGTGACTGCCAGAGTTATCGAGGACGAAGATGATGCTACTTCACCACCACCTCCTTCAGCACGCGTCAACTCTGCTCCAAGCTCTTCAGTACCGCCAAACACCACCAACGACCCTGCTACTTCACCTACTCCGCCTGGGAACGAGTAGATGCTCTATGTCTTCAAACCTTTTTGGTCCTTACTGACAAAAGGGGGAGAAGCATATGAGGTTGATAGTCTTCAAGCGGGTCCATATGGGCGGGTGCTTTATATTTTGCTTCGTGCTTACAACTCTCGTTTTGCTACATTTGGTTCTTTGAGTTGCAACACTTAAACTCGATGGTCGTCTGCTACTTATCTGCCACTTTGTTTTGCGATGATAAATTCCGCATGTGCGACGATAAATTCTGCACTTAGATCATTCTGTAGACGTCCATTTTCCATTATGCATGTCATTATCTTCATATACTTTCACATGCATAGTGGATTGTCATCATAAGTTGAAGTGGATCTCCACAAGTACAACCTGCCATGTGCATTTGCATTCCAAAAGCAAATTACCTATATGCACATCTTCAGGGGGAGCCCTTGCAACTTATGAAGACAATTCCTTATCCTTTACAATTTCACAGATTATATTCCCCGTTGAAAACTTCAACTAATTTGTCGTCAATCACCAAAAAGGGGGAGATTGTAAGTGCATCTATTGCCACCCCTAGTTGGTTTTGGAGTATTGACGACAAACCTAGTTGAGGGACTAATGTGTTTGTGAGAATTGCAGGATAACATAGGTAGAAGTCCCTCATTGATTCGGTTTTCCTACCAGAGATGACCCCTAAAAATGTATGAAGACATTGAAGTCAAAGGTGGTATATGAAGATATTCACATTGAAGACTATGACAAGAGAAGACACCACATGAAGTCTATGGAGCTCAAAGACTTAGATCTTTCGTAGTTCTTTTTCTTTTGTGTTGATTCATAGGAACCACCATACTGTTAAGTGGGGTCCAAGAGAACCAGTCAGAATGACTGAAGTGATGCCTAACCAAAAACACCTATGTCTTCGAGTGAAGACTATTAGAGCGAATCTTGTCCAGAGTCGGACAAGTCAGCTTTGCTTGTAGCCCAAGTAAAGCTGCCGTGTGAGTTTGAAATCTGACCGTTGGAACACGTGTCAATTCCTTAGTGACCCAGGGTCATTTCAGACAAATCAGGTCAGGTTGCCAAGTGGCTATAAATAGCCCACCCCCCACAACCATAAACGGTTGGCTGCTTAGATTGAGAGTACGGCTTTTGTCGTTTGAGAGCAACCCACCTCGAAGCCTTTGAGAGAAAATTCCTTGCGAGGATAAAGCCCTAACCACCCAGAGCCAGAGAGAATTGGGCATCACTTAAGTCTTCTTGTCTGTGTGATCTGAAGACTTATTACACTTGAGGACTGTGCATCCTCCAGCCGGTTAGGCGTCGTGTTCTGAGCATCCAAGAGACATTGTGGATTGCCGGTGAACGAAGTCTGTGAAGGTTTGGGAATCTACCTTGAAGACTTACCAGAGTGATTGGGCGAGGTCTGTGTGACCTTAGCTCAAGGGGAATACGGTGAGGACTGGGTGTCCTGAGCTGCGTGTTCAGGACTGGGTGTCCGGGACTGTGTTTCCTAAGGTTTGAATACCTAGCCGCCCCAACCAGACGTACAGTTGTCACAGCAACTGGAACTGGTCCAACAAATCATTGTCTTCAACGAGTCACTGGTTTCATCTTCCCTTCCCTTTACTTACTGTTGCTCCTTGTGAAGTCATTGTATGTTTGCACTATCTTTTGTCTTCACTGAGTGACTGCATGTTCTGTATGGCTTCATACTATCTTCCTACCTGATCCTTACTACATTGCTGCTATTAAGTCATTGTGCTTTCACTTTATTGAATACTTGACTATGGCTTGTCTAGTGTAGTCTACCTTCCGCTGCATGGTAATAGGTTTATTTCTATCGTTTGTCTTCATAACTTCCACGTTTTGAAGACTTTCATAAAAATCGCCTATTCACCCCCCTCTAGTCGATATAACGCACTTTCAGGAATACCGTGCGTGAGGCCACAAAGTGATATGAGGTGTTACCGGCTAGATCGATGTGACTTGGAATCGGGGTCCTGACAATGCCACCCATAATTGGACATCAACCTTCAATTTATAACTTGAACATAGTGATATCTTGGTAAGGATTCACTCGTGTCACATCAAGTAAATCTTATTGATTTACTGTCATGTTTTCTTACTTTTGCTGCAATTTTACGACACAGGTTTTGCCATGTCACATTCCTTATAGAATAAACTGTTTGGTTTCCTCTATGATGGTTATTTTAGCATGTTTGACTTCTTATGACGTGTCAGTAACAAAGGCACTGTCCATCACTTATATTACTGGACACAATTGGATCAGTCTGTTCTTTGAGTACAATCTGAAGCCCTCTGATCAACTGCAGTTTGTTTTAACAAGCACATCACAATTAGCCCTTCTCACATTTAAAAGAAGGAAAGAAAAAGACTGGATCCACGTCACAGAGCCTAGCAAAGTTAGAAAGTTGAAGTATGAAATCATAGCAGACTAGAGACGATCGTTGTTGTCTCGCACATCGGTACCACCTTCAGCATTGTATCAAGCACCGGCACCTGCTCCGATGGCACTGGCTCTAGCAGTGACAGGGGCAGCAACTCAGTCTAATCCACTAGAGGATTGGGCACCGACCGTGTCAACGGATCAGGCTGATCTATCAGAGGATCGGGTATCGACATGGGCACCTGCTCCGACACTGGCACCAGCTCCACAAGGAGCAGCATCTTCGACAGCAACAGCAGCACTACGAGTCGCACCACCACGAGCACCAGCAAAAGCTCTGGCACCTGCACCAACACTTGAACTTGCACTTGCATCTGCTCCGGCCCATGCAGCAGGAACGGAACCACCACTTGCACCGGTAACAAACTGGGTTGTAGTTCACACTTCATATACCAAAGTCCTTACAAAAGCCGACATCTCCACCTTCTTGGTAAACATTGGCAGCCCAAGTGCTTCATTCTTTTTTCTTTCCATGCTGTTTCACATGATTCACTGTGTTGATCTAACTGTTTGTGTATGTGTTCTTGTTTGCAAAGAGAGAATTCCTAGAGCAATGAGGGAGTCGTTCAATAATCCGGGTGACAGTGGCCAAGTTTCTCTTACCATGCGCAGCCTTGGTGTAAATGAACCTTCTCAATATACCGTAAGTACAAAGGATGGTCACATGATGATTGATGCTAAAGGGTGGTCAAGGTTAAAAACTCTACAAAATCTTGCGCTTGGGGATGATGTCAAAATCAAAATTTCTCGGCAAGGAGAGCTGGTCCTAATCAACTTTCAAATTCTTTAGTAGCAGCACACAACTTCCGAACTAATCTATCCTCCGAGAGCTTTTGATGTAATAATATGGCAAGGTGAAACAAGTGTCTTGTGTGTATAAGTAGTACTACAATATTATTTATCATGTAGGATATCGTGAATGAATTGCAACTCTGGTTGCTGGTTAGGAACTGTCGTTCGATTTCATTCTAACAGCTGATGTGCTTTATTTAATTTTTTTGTATTTTCCTTGTGACAACATCTAAAACCAATGTTGTACCGATCGCATGCAATATTTACCGTATGAAATGCGCTAAGTTAGAACACATGGGCCGCCAAACATGCAGACCCACTGGCTTGTGGCCCAAAGTCCAGACCCATCAGCATATCTGAGTATTTTATTCTCATCTAAACCCCATATTATGTTATATATATTCCCCTTGATTTTTCTTATGTATAAAGTTGTGATATAAAAGATTTTTATAATTCCTTACAGAGGGAGTATCTCTATCAAAAATATATTTACGTGTAACTAGTTACTCCTACCTTTCTACTTCCTTTCGTTGATATGCAAGGCATCCGACAATGGGGTCCATGTGCCATGCACCAAATAAGAGTGCACAAATGCACAGTAGACTCACCATGGTCATAGCGCCACAATAATGCCCAATGAGTCATAAAATCACAAAAAACCCCACCTTTCTAGTAGTAGTAGTAAGCTGGATGGACGAAGCAACAATATTTCACTGGGCCTGGATCCCCTTCTCCCTCGTGTGCTTGTTCAAAAAACCTCCTCTCGGCAATTGCTTAGGGTTTTCACATGGAGAACCAGGTACGAATTCTTCATCCATCCCCAATAAACCCTAGTCCCTTGGTCGTCGGTAATCCTAGGATGGCAGCCGCCGCTGTTGATGCATTTTTCTTCTAACTAAACCTAGTGTGTTTCATTTGCAGTGCCCAAAGTGCAAGGACCCTACAGGTTTTTGCGCCCTTGGCGAGACGCCAGACTTGTTCCTTCTCATCCTTACACAATATTTTAAAACACGCACAGTATGTTCCTAGAATCCTCTTTTCTATCCGAGAGGGTTGGGGTTTTCAAACATGTTGTCGACTAATTTGGAAATTTGGATTGCTATATTTGGATAAAAGGTACTGGTACCATGCATGGTCAACAGTGACATGAAAGAGGAAATTATTTCTAGATTTGGATAGCGAATAGATTGTGTTCTCATATTATTTTTTCTACAATACATCCCTTGCTCTACCAGAACACACGTACTCAAGAAGGCCGGCCGTGACATAACTAAATACACCAGTTTAATGGTCACACTGAAGACACACCATGGATAAAAGTTCCCAGTTGGGTTCACGAACCAAGAAGATCGCTCCTTTTTTATGTCCGAACTTGGATAATCTTTCTCAAGTGTTACAGACTGAAAGTTGGCACACAAATGTTGATGGAATTAGCACAACCTGGTCTCATCTTCCCTGTGACCTTCCAACCCAATGTCGTTCTAGTTGTTCATCCATGTTAGTTTTGTAGCTGGTTCTTGCATGTTGCCTCGATTACTTCTTAATCCACCTATTATGTCTAACTAATCACAATTTGACTTTAGAAGTAGTAATAATTTGAGATTCCCTTCTCTCATGAAGATGCTACTTCTAACTATTATTTCTTATAATTGGTGGCATGTGTAGGTTATTAGAAAGTTCAAGACACTACTCGTTTCTTATTTGATAAGAACTCGCCTGTTACTGATGGCACTAAAGTGGACTAGGACGACATCCACCAGTTCCTACACTTTATTGATCATCTCGAGGTCCTTGTGGGGCATATCAATGGTGGAAGGCCACGTGGGATATGTGTGCCACTGGTGCACACACTGAACATGTCCAACTGTGTCAAGAAACTGATGGTACGAGCTGTTTTCTGTTATATATGTAGTTCATAAACTCTTGCTTATACACAATTTTACAGCTGTGATCTTCTTGAAACAGAAAATGCCCAGTTTTATTGTTCCTATACAGACGCCTGACCATGGTTGGGTCAGATTTGTGCTTGGTCACAACATGATGTTTATGTCGACCTACTCCATCTCCCTTAGAGGTGAAAAGATACTTATTCATGCGTGGTCTCAAATAATGAAGGCTCGCCGATCTTGGAAAATAGGAAAGAAAGTTATGTTCATACTTTCCATGGATCTGAAGCGAATATCCTATTTATTGACCACATTGCAAGATGAAGCCGCTTTCAGAAGGTTGTGGATGTGCGGGGTGGCGCCTGGGCCTTGTCCTGGAGCTTAGCGACCTCACCGTTGGTAACTATAGGCAAAGTAGCACTGTTCGAGGTGTGCTTTGTACGGTTGAACCTATATAAGTACTCATATTGCTTTCAGCTATGGTTGTTAAGTGCCCTGATACGTCTCCAACGTATCTATAATTTATGAAGCATCCATGCTATTACATTATCAACCTTGGATGTTTTATATGCATTTGTATGCTATTTTATATGATTTTTGGGATTAACTTATTAACCTAGAGCCCAGTGCCAGTTTCTGTTTTTTTCCTTGTTTTAGAGTATCACAAAATAGGAAAACCAAATGGAGTCCAATTGACCTGAAACTTGACGGAGCTTATTTTTGGACAAGAAGAAGGCCATGGAGTAAAAGAGTTGGGCCAGAAGAGTCCCGGGCTGCCCACGAGGGTGGGAGGCGCGCCCCCTACCTCGTGGACAGCCGGGAGACCCCCCTGACTTGTTCTCGACGCCAAAACCTCTTATAAATACAGAAACCTCCATAAATTAACCTAGATCGAAGTTTCTCCGCCACAAGCCTCTGTAGCCACGAGAAATCAATCTAGGCCCTCTCTAGCACCCTGCCGGAGGGAGCCATCATCACCGGAGGCTAGGGAGGAGGATCCCGGATGGGCCATCATCACCAAAAAGGCCAAGGACCAGAAGGAGGAGCTCTCCCCTTCCAGGGGGGAGGCCATGGAGGAGGAAGCACAAGGGGGAGAACCTCTCCTCCTCTCTCTCGGTGGCACCGGAGTGCCATCGAGAGGGGAATCATCGCTGTGGTGATTGTCTTCATCCACATCACCATCATCATCACCACCCTCATCTCTTTTACGCGGTCCACTCTCCTGCACCCCACTGTAATCCCTACTTGAACATGGTGCTTTATGCCACATATTATGATCCAATGATGTGTTGCCATCCTATGATGTTTTGAGTAGATACCCTTTGTCTTTGGGTTAATTGATGATCTAGACTGGTATGAGTTGTATGTTTTACTTTGGTGATGTCCTATGGTGCCCTCCGTGTCGTGCAAGCGTGAGTGATTCCTGCTATAGGGTGTTGCAATATGTCCATGGTTTGCTTATTGTCTGCGTTGCATAAGTGACTGAAGAACAAACACGAATAATTTAATGCTATGGTTGGGTTTTACCTTAATGATATTTAGTTGTTGTGGATGCTTGCTAGAGTTCCAATCATAAGTGCATATGATCCAAGAAGAGAAAGTATGTTAGCTTATGCCTCTCCCTCATATGAAATTGCAATAGTGATTACCTGTCTTGTTAACAATTGCCTAGGACAATTCCGCACACCAATCCACCATTATTCCGCACTCGCTATTTATAATATTTAGTAATATATTCTAACTTTATGATAATATCACCTACTTTAATATTTTATCTCTCCGATATAATACAAAGTTATCCACTTCATACCCACAACGTAGTTTTATTTCTCGTTTCTAGTTGGAAGCAAACGTTCGGTGTATGTAGAGTCGTATTAGTGGCAGATAGGGCTTGAGAGAATATTGATCTTACCTTTAGCTCCTTGTGGGTTCGACACTTCATACTTATCACTTGCACCTTTGGAAATTGCTACGATGATTCCCTGCACTTGGGGATTATCAGGCTCTTTTCTAGCGCCGTTGCCTTGGAGCAATAGCGTGGAGTTGATATTCTCGTGTGTGCTTGTTTGCTTTCTTCACTAAGTAGATTTGTTTTCCCTTTTTTGTTTCTGTTTAGTTGTGGGTGAAACATACAAAAAAAGTTAAAAGAATGAAAATACAAAAAAATCACTTGCCTCTCATGCCTAAAAAGTTTTTCAAAAAGAGAAGTGATTGGAAAGTTATGCATTGAAGAAGTGAGGGTCGACCTTGAGCACTCGTGTTCATGCTCATGGAAACAATGTAGAATTTTTCATGGAAGTTTCTCTGTAAATAATTATCCCCTTATATATCCATTGTATTATAAAAATAATGTGCCAAGCTTTGGTTTTAGGATGATTAGATTGCTTGTTTACTAAGTGGAGAACAAAAAACAGAAACTTTGGCTATAGCACGTGATTTTACATTTTTTTACTGGAAAGTCAAATGGGTCTGAAACTTTTTGCACATTACTTCTGTACAAATTGATCAAAGTTTCAAATTTATTTCATAATTTTTGGAGTTACAGAAGTTTACTAAATCTCCAGATTACTACAGACTGTCGTGTTTTAGACAGATTTTATTTTTCGTGTGTTGTTTGCTTATTTTGATGCATCTATGGCTAGTATCGGAGGGTATGAACCATTGAGAAGTTGGAATACACTATATATAGTTCTAATATGAAATTAGAATGAGTTTGCAACAGTATCTAAAGGTAGTGATTTGCCTTATTATACTAACGGATCTCACAAAGTTTTGGTTAAAAGTTTTTTGTGGATGAAGTGTTCGAAGAACTAGGAGTTATCGATGTGAGAAGAATAAAGAGAGGCAAGAGATCAATCTTGGGGATGCCCAAGGCACCCCAAGTAAATATTTCAGAGGATACTCAAGCATCTAAGCTTGGGGATGCCCCGATTGACATCCCATCTTTCTTCTTCAACAAATATTGGTATACCTCGGTTTTTGTTTTGTTCACATGATTAGTGCCCTTTGTGTATTTCTTTTTCTTTAAGAACCATGCTAGTATGAGATGTCCCTTCATAAATTTATAGAATACTTCATGCGCTTCACTTATATCTTCTAAGTATGATCTTATATAATTGCTCTTTGAGCTTCACTAAATCTTTTGAGTATGGCTTTATAGAATGCTTCGTGTGCTTCATTTATACATTTTGAGCTTGGATATTGGTTAGTCTATACTAATTGTAGAACGCTCCATGAAATTCACTTATATATTTTGGAGTATGAATAATACTATCATCTAAAGCGGGTTTGGAAGAGTGTCAACTTTAGGAACTAGTGATCCCGCTATTCCGGATGAGGAGAATTTTGCTTATGTGGAGAGTAGTAAAATTTCTATGCTCGTAGATCATGAAAAGAATGATTTATGTGATGGTAATATTGTTGAACTCATTCATGATGCTACTGAAAATTATTATGAGGGAGTAATACATGCTTGTAGGAGATGCAATATTATCAAGTTTCCTCTCTATGTGCTTAAAGTTTTGAAGTTATACTTGTTTTGCCTTCCTATGCTAATTGATTCTTGTTACCATAAATTGTGTGCTCATAAAATCCCTAGGAATAAGAAGCAGGTTAGGTTTAAATGTGCTAGTAATATTCTTCATGATGCTCTCTTTATGTTTCAATTCTTATCTTTTATGTGAGCATCATTGAAATCATCATGCCTAGATAAAAAGGCATTAAAGAAAAGCGCTAGTTGGGAGACAACCCAATATTTACCCTTAATGTTTTTGTTTGTTCTCATGATTAAGATACTGTATTAATCATGTATTATAGCTTTTGTTTTAATAAAGGGCCAAGTAAGACCTTTGGGAAGACTTGGGTGAAAGTTAATGTGATCTTGCTGTAAAAAACAAAAACTTTGCGCTCACGAGATTAGCTGCCATTTTTTACAGAAGAGTGAGATTGAGTTGATTATTTTCTCAGAAGATTAATGGACAAACTACTCACATCCACCTATTTATTTCAGAATTTTTGGAGTAGCAGAAGTATGGTTGGTGTTCAGATCATTACAGACTGTTCTGTTTCTAACAGATTCTGTTTTCATTGCATTGTTTGCTTGTTTTCTAGTTTCTATGGCTTATATTTCTCAATATAAATTGTAGAAATGATATGGTACAGTAGGCATTGTGTGAGAACAATTATGAGGCTTGTCTTTGACAGTACCAAAGTGAATGGTTTACTCTTTATCATACTAACCTATCTCACGAAGTTCTGTTAAGTTTTGTGTGATTGAAGTTTTCAAGCTTTGGGTGAGATATCGATATGAGGAGAATAAGGCATGGAGAGAACCTAAGCTTGGGGATGCCCAAGGCACCCCAAGGTAATATTCAAGGAAGACTCAAGCACCTAAGATTGGGGATGCCCCAAAAGGCATCCCCTATTTCGTCTTCAAAATTATCAGTATACCATACTCGGAGCTATATTTTTATTCGTCACATGATATGTGTTTTTCTTGGAGCGTATTTTCAATTTTACTTGTTGTTTGAATAAAATCATTGCATCTGAAATCTTGAATGAAAAAGAATCCTCCCATGGCTAGTTAATTATTTGACTACTCAGTGTCCTTCACTTATATCTTTTTGGAGTAGTTTGTCATTTACTCACGTGCTTCACATATATCCTATGAGTACATTGTTGAATGAATTGAATATTGTAAATCTTAATTTATATATGTTTCATATGCTTATACCATGGGGAGTAATGACTTCACACAGAATAAGTATAGGAAGTAAACTTATTGAAAGTTAGCAAACGTAGAATTGGTCACTTGAACAATTCATGAAAGAATATTGAAGGAAGAGAGATTTCACATATAAATATACTATCTTGGACATCTTTTGTAATTGTGAGAACTCATTAAAATATGACATGCTAAAAGGTTGATGTCGGACAAGGAAGACAACGTAATGGTTATGTTTTCCTATATCCAAAATAAAGTATATTGTCTTGGATCATCCAACATGTTGAGCTTGCTTTCCCCCTCATGCTAGCCTAATTCTTTGCACCAAGTAGAGATACTACTTGTGCTTCCAAACATTCCTTAAACCAGTTTCCCATGAGAGTCCACCATACCTACCTATGGATTGAGTAAGATCCTTCAAGTAATTTGTCATCGGTGCATGTAATAAAAATTGCCCTCTAAATATGTATGATCTATTAATGTGGAGAAAATAAGCTTTATACGATCTTGTGATCTGGAAGAAATAAAAGCGACGGGCTGCATAATAAAGGTCCATATCACAAGTGGCAATATAAAGTGACGTTCTTTTGCATTAAGATTTTGTGCATCCAGCCATAAAAGCTCATGACAACCTCTGCTTCCCTCTGAGAAGGGCCTATCTTTTACTTTTATCTTCTACCCTTATGCAAGAGTCATGGTGATCTTCACCTTTCCTTTTTACATGTTATCCTTTGGCAAGCACATTGTGTTGGAAATATCCTGATATATATATATATATATATATCCAATTGGATGTAAGTTATCATGAACTATTATTATTGACATTACCCCTAAGGTAAAAGGTTGGGAGGCGAGTCTATAAGCCCATATCTTTCTTTGTGTCCGATTAAAACTTTGAACCCATAAATATCACGTGAGTGTTAGTAATTGTGAAAGATTAAATAATAGTTGAGTATGTGGAGTTCGCTAAATCAAAGCTCTGACATAGACCCTTCCTAGAAATAAGATGAATTGCAAGTGTTTGATGACTAGGAATATAGTTTGTTAGTTTCAAGAAAGTTTATGATTTATACTTTAACATGTGAATAGCTTGCTACTTGATCATGAAAAGTTTTGTGAAGATGAGCTACTATTATGATATATAATGATGCTAGAAAAAGTGATTGGAACTATCATTGATGAAACTTATGCACTTGCTAGCATTCACACTTCATAAATTATTTCTTTTATCATTTACCTACTCGAGGACGAGCAGGAATTAAGCTTGGGGATGCTGATACGTCTCCAACGTATCTATAATTTATGAAGCATTCATGCTATTATATTATCAACCTTGGATGTTTTATATGCTATTTTATATGATTTTTGGGACTAACCTATTAACCTAGAGCCATGTGCCAGTTTCTGTTTTTTCCTTGTTTTAGAGTATCGCAGAAAAGGAAAACCAAACGGAGTCCAATTGACTTGAAACTTGACGGAGCTTACTTTTGGACCAAAAGAAGGCCATGGAGTAAAAGAGTTGGGTCAGAAGAGTCCCGGGCTTCCCATGAGGGTGGGAGGCGCCCCCCTGGGCGCGCCCTCCTACCTCGTGGACAGCCCAAAGATCCCCCTGACTTGTTCTGGACGCCAAAACCTCTTATATATACAGAAACCTCTAGAAATTAACCTAGATCGGAAGTTCTGCCGCCGCAAGCCTCTGTAGATACGAGAAATCAATCTAGGCCCTCTCTGGCACCCTGCCGGAGGGGGGTATCATCACCGGAGGCTTGGGAGGAGGATCCCGGAGGGGCCATCATCACCATAAAGGCCAAGGACCAGAGGGAGGACCTCTCCCCATCCAGGGGGGAGGCCACGGAGCAGGAAGCACAAGGGGGAGAACCTCTCCTCCTCTCTCTCGGTGGCACCGGAGTGCCATCGAGAGGGGAATCATCACCGCGGTGATCGTCTTCATCAACATCACCATCATCATCACCACCCTCATCTCTTTTACGCGGTCCACTCTCCCACACCCCACTGTAATACCTACTTGAACATGGTGCTTTATGCCACATATTATGATCTAATGATGTGTTGCCATCCTATGATGTTTTCAGTACATACCCTTTGTCTTTGGGTTGATTAATGATTTAGATTGGTATGAGTTGTATGTATTACTTTGGTGCTGTCCTATGGTGCCCACTGTGTCGCGCAAGCGTGAGGGATTCCCACTGTAGGGTGTTGTAATATGTCCGTGGTTTGCTTATTGTCTGTGTTGCGTGAGTGACTGAAACACAAACACGGATAAGCGGGACATGGCGTATGGGAATAAAGAGGACTTGATACTTTAATGCTATGGTTGGGTTTTACCTTAATGATCTTTAGTAGTTGCAGATGCTTGCTAGAGTTCCAATCATAAGTGCATATGATCCAAGAAGAGAAAGTATGTTAGCTTATGCCTCTCCCTCATATGAAACTGTAATAGTGATTACCGGTCTTGTTAACAATTGCCTAGGACAATTCCTCACACCGATCCACCATTATTCCGCACTCGCTATTTATAATATTTAGTAATATATTCTAACTTTATGATAACAACACCTACTTTAATATTTTAGCTCTCCGATATAATACAAAGTTATCCACTTCATACCCATAATGTAGTTTTATTTCTCGTTTCTAGTTAGAAGCAAACGTTTGGTGTACGTAGAGTCGTATCAGTGGCAGATAGGGCTTGAGAGAATATCGATCTTACCTTTAGCTCCTTCTGTGTTCGACACTCCATACTTATCACTTCCACCTTTGGAAATTGCTACGATGATTCCCTACACTTGGGGATTATCATGCCCCTGCTAGTTTCAGTTAAGGTTGTTAAGTACTCCTGCTACTTTTACAGTCTGTCGTGTTTCTTTAGTATCGTCTTCCTCCAGCCGCCAAAACCAAACCAGTGCTGGCAGGGCCGCCTGCTCCCGCCTCCCATGGCTGGCGTCGCCACAGCTACGCATCGCCGCCCCGCCGTCTCCTAAATCGTTAAAGCTGACACCAGCCCCACCCCGCACCTGAACCAGTCAACCCTTGTACTCCCGTTCGCCTGTGACTTCACTGCCGCATCTTCCCCGGCTCTTGTTTGTTCTCGTCCGAGGCCTCGCCATCGTCCTCCGTGTGCTTTGGTGTGCTCACCGTGGTGCCTCCCTCTTGCATTGTCAACATGGTCAACAAACGAGAGGTCTCAGGAGAGGACTATACGTGGAGAGGATGACAGTAGGGACCCAGCATGTCCATGGTTGTATGCAAGCAAGATCCTCATTTTTTTGTTATCACTACTGCAGGATGTTGCTAACATGACACTACAATCAGAGACCCTTCATCGAAACTATGTGCGATGCATTAATAAGAAATGAAGATGTAAAAAACCCATCAAAAAAGATGTAAAACATTTGTGATGGTGGATACATCAAACACAGTTCAAATTTTAGTGGTGTGTGCGATGTGGGGCATACGATTCACTCGAATTAACTATTTGCGATGATCATAATAGCAGAAACGGTCGGAAAGGTGCGATATACGGCATACAATTGACTCGGATGAACTGTTTGTGATTAGGCAACATGTTGGTGTACAAAAAGAGGGGTACACTTTTTGTACCCCTATAACTGTGCACGGGCAGTCTGAGCCGCGGGCACCACCACACCAAGCAAGGCAAGGGAGGTGAGCCAGGGTAAGACCGAAGCTCAAGAGAACTACGACGCCAAGGCCAAGACCATGAAAAGCAAAGGGGACGAAGCGGACTCCCCCGGCAAGATCCTTGTCGGGAGACAGTTCTAGCAGCCCTGGCAAGACCCTTGCCACGGCGACTCGTCCCGCGCCTACGGAGCGAATCACCCTTGAGTCCACTGGCCCCAAAGGGCAAGACTTCGGGAGACATCCCCATGGCGGCATGCAGATCTTCATGAAGACATTCAAGATCAGATATGCACTAAGGAGGCGACAACCCTTGGCGGGATCCCAGCCGGGGAAGACCACAAGGCCCCCGGCAAGCACCTTGCCGGGGATGACAGCAGGCGCCTCGGCAAGACCCTTGTCGGGGCCCTGGCAAGGCCCTTGCCAAGGACACCTGCAGGGCCACCATCAGGCCCACGCTGACTAAACCTCCACCACCGCATGCATGCAGCTGCCGCCCAACCAGCTGGGCAGGAACCTGCGTGGCGGCATGCAGATCTTCGTGAAGACCCACCACTGCGCCACCTCAGCTGCCTGCCTACTTACGTGGCATCGCAGGCGTCGCTGGCCAGGGCGTGTGTCGACATAAGAAGGAGCGGCGACGGACGAGGAAGATCTCTCCCCCGTCCCCAATAAAGTGAGGACACCTAAGCAAGACGCATTAAATGCGCCTTGTCATGTAATGCGAGGGATAACCTCGCATCACTATTCCATTTCCACCTCTTGTGTGCCACTATGGCAACCCCTTTTTCTATAAAAGGAGGCCCGAGGCGACCAGGAGAAGGATTCGGCTTTTTGGAGCTCCTCACGCCCCATAGCTAGCTCAAGAACACAAATATACAATCCACCAAAGTAGGAGTAGGGTTTTACGCATCCTTACGGCCCGAACCTGGATAAATGAACCATGTGCTACCTGTTAGATCCGCTCTTCTCATAACCCCGCGCCCCGCTAACCGTAGTAGGGATTCTCGTGATCCCATAGGTGTCGTTTCGCACTGACATCTCCCTGGTGCGCCAGGTAGGGGACGCAGTTGTAAGAATCGGCTCTAGCAGTTAATTCGGCGCTTCTTCATCATCATGGCGCCCAAGAAGAAGACGACGGTGGCGGTTGGCCAGTCGGAAGCCAGACAGCCCGTCCCGACACGGGCGAGCAGCGGACCGGTCGCAGAGAGGACCCGGGGCGCTGCTCGCGAACACCACCACCATCCCAGCAGCCGGAGTTTGGGAGGCGGCGATGTTTGTGTGCCTGGTAACGGGCCACACGTCGCCAAATCCAAAGGCGGAGCCAAGTCCTTCGCGGGTGGAGCGGGGCCTTCCATGGTCATCGCCGGCCCGCCCGAAGGCGACGCGAGGGCCTCCAAGACTCCCACGCCGGCGTCAACAGCGCGCTCCTCCCAGGCAGCGCGCGACGAACAGCGTAATCACGCCGAAGATCTCGGGCGTCGCCGCGGGAAGAGCCCCGAGCGCCACTCCCGGGACGTAGAAGACCTGCCCACTCGCCGAGGCACTGGTGAAAACGGCATGCAACTGCGGGGTCGTGATAGAGCTCGTCGCGACGTCACGATCCGTGCAGGTTTCGCTGCCACCGATGCCAGCAGAGGCCCTGGCGCGCGTGCAGTTGCTCCTCGACTTTCCTCCCACTACGGGGAAACTCGACGAATGGAGAGCCACTATCCGAAGCCTTGTTGCGGTGGCCAACAAAGACGAACCAAGTCCGGTGGGGCCCCCGGGTCGACGCTCCGATGGAGTCCCGCGGACCAGTGGCGGAAAAGCCGGCGGCGCCGCGACCACGGTGCATTCACCTCTTCCCCATCCGGTATCGCGGACGCCGGCTCATCACGACGTCACGGGCGATGCCATCTCCATAGCATCGTCTGACCCGCGGACCCACTGTGATCAGCGCCAAGTTCTTCGGGAACGAGCCCATGAAGACGCTCGAACCACTATCGAGCGCCGGCGCGGAGCGCGCCACCAGTCAGACAGGCGAGCAGGGCCTACTGTGAATCACCCTGCACCGCAGAGCCCTGAAGGCCTACCTTACTAGATAGGCTGTCTGGCTTTTACCCGTGAGCTGCAGCAGTTCTAGTGGCCCACTCACTGCACCTTCAAACCGGACGTTGGCGAAAAGTACAGCGGCAAGACTCACCCGTCTGAGTTCCTCAACATCTACACCATCGCGATGCAAGCCGCCAGAGCCCGCGATGATAAGGTGCTTGCGAATTACTTTCCATTGGCTCTTAAACCCAACGCCATGTCGTGGTTGATGCACTTGTCGGTAGACTCTATTTCCTCCTGGTCGGATTTGTGCCATGAGTTTGTGGGTGCCTTTGGTCACCAAGCCCATGGCCAAGCAAGCGACCTGCATGTCATTCCCCAGAAGGAAGACGAGAGTCTGTGCAAGTATATACAGAGGTTCAGCCGGGTACAATACAATATCCCTGATGTTCACCCTGCCGCCATCATCAGCGTGTTCCATCAGAACGTGCGTAACCGCAAGATGCACGAAGAACTGGTAATGAACAAGGTGAAAGATGTGGCAGAACTCTATGTTCTTGCTGACAAATGTGCCCGGGCTGAAGAGGGAAGGAAGTACCCCGGTGAAGATGCCGGCGTGGAAACCGACTCCTCAGATGAGGATACTGCCGCCCCGGCGAAGAAAGGCCGGCGCCGCAACAGGAAGTGGAAAGGTAAAGTTGTGCTTGCCGTCGAGGGATCTGGCGACTCCGGCTCCGCCAAGAAAACCAAGGCAGATGACCCCGACAAGGAAATTGCCGGATGTGTCGCCTGCCGGGCCTTGGCAGCTACCGAGATGCCAGGAAACTCCGACAAGCAATACTGCAAGATCCATCGCACCAAAGGCCATGATCTCCAGAACTGCCGACAGGTTGAGCTCCTCGCTGAGAAGCAGAGGGCTGAATATGAGAGGCGGGACAAGGAGAAAGGCCAGGACGGTGCTGAGGGGTCCGACAAGAAGCGTGACGGCCAGGCGGGCCGTCGCGGCAAAGATAAACAGCAGGAGAGGCATGCCCGGGGCCGTGAAAAATAGCCAGAAGACAATGATCATGAAGAGGACGATGAGTCTGGTGACCAAGGATTTCAGAAAGCTACAGAGGCCATGTGCGTCGATGGCGGCGCCTCGCTGCATACCTCTCAGCGCCAGCTTAAACAGTGGGCGCGTGAGATTACAGCGCCGGAACCGTCGTTTGATGCCCAAAGGCCGTTGAAGTGGTTCAGCACACCTATCATTTTTGACACTGAGGGTCACCCTGATCGCACTACTGCGGTCGGGTGCTTTCCATTGTTGGCTTCACCAACAATACGCAACCTCAACGTGACAAAGATGCTAGTCAATGGTGGGGCCGGTCTGAACTTAATCTCGCCTGCGGTGATCGAGAAATTGCAGATTCCTGATGAAGACCTCAAAGAGACGGGCACGTTTCAGGGGGTCAACCCGGGAAGAAGTCAACCAAAGGGAAAGGTCATGTTGCCCGTGACTTTTGGGAGTGATCTGAACTACAGGACAGAAAGGGTTGTGTTCGACGTTGCCAAGATCCCCTTGCCTTACAACAGGATCCTTGGCCGCCCAGTGCTGGCCAAGTTCATGGCGGCGTCACATTACGCCTACAACACCCTGAAGATGCCGGGGCCTGTGACGATCATCACCGTCCCATCAGACAAGAAGGATGCGCTAATTTGCGCTGACCAACTCTAACAACAAGCAGTTGCAGTAGCCGCCACTGCCAAGGCGCTTGCTCCTGCCACTGGAGCCCCGGGAAGGCAAAAGAAGAAGACCGGTGAGACCTCAGGCACCCACTCCGGCAAGCGCACCTCTTTGGAGTGTAGCGCTCCCGTTGAGGACGTGCCAGAGAGCTCCGCCGACAGAAACAAGAAGTCCAGGGCCACACCGCCGGGAACCAAGAAGGTTTCTATCAAGGAGGACGGCACAGGAGGAGCTTTTACCATAAGCTCCACCCTTGAAAACAAATAGGAAGATGCGCTCGTCACCTTCCTGTGGGCGAATGTTGATGTGTTTGCCTGGCAAGCATCCGACATCCCCAGCGTTCCCAGGAAGGTGATTGAGCACCACCTTGCTGTCTGTCCTCATGCGCGGCCCGTCAAGCAGAAGGTCAGAAAGCAAGCTTTGGAACGACAAGAGTTCATCACAGGGGAGATCCAAAAACTGGAAGCAGCGGGTGTGGTAAAAGGAGTGCTCCATCCAACGTGGTTGGCCAATCCGGTGGTAGTGCGCAAGGCAAATGGGAAGTGGGGGCTGTGTATTGATTACAGAGATATTAATAAGGCTTGTCCCAAAGACCCCTTCCCATTGTCGCGCATCGACCAGATTGTTGACTGCACAGCTGGGTGTGATTTGTTGTCATTCCTCGATGCCTACTCCGGCTACCACCAGATCTTCATGGCAAGGGAAGATGAAGAGAAAACAACATTCATCACCCCATGTGGTACATATTGATTTATACGGATGCCTTTCGGGTTGAAGAGTGCTGGATCAACGTTTGGAAGGGCTGTCCAGATTGGTTTTGAACCCCAACTCCATAGAAATATGGAAGCCTATATGGATGATATAGTGGTCAAAACCAAGAACAGGGTAACCCTCGTATCAGATTTACAAGAAACATTTGCAAACCTACGCAAGATCAATCTCAAGCTGAACCCTGAGAAGTGCATCTTCGGCGTCCCGTCTGGCAAGCTTATCGGGTTCTTTGTGTCACAGCGTGGGATAAAGGACAATCCGGACAAGATCAAAGCTATAGAGCGGATTGAAGCGCCCAAGCGAGTCAAGGATGTGCGTCGGCTTGCCGGTTGCGTTGCCGCCATGAGCAGGTTCATCTCCAAGTCCGCCGAGCGCGCCCTTCCCTTTTTCAAGATTTTGAAAAAGGCGGGCCCGATGGAGTGGACACCAGAAGCCGAAGCAGCATTGCAAGATTTGAAGAGGTACCTCTCCTCCGCGCCAATACTAGTTGCGCCTAGGCCACAGGAACCGTTGCTGCTGTACCTGGCGGCAACGAACCAGGTGGTCAGCGCCGCACTAGTGGCGCAGAGAGAAATTGATGATGAGGTAATAGCAGTGACGGAGCCCGATGCCACCGATGCTGAGGCGACGCAGTCGGTTGAAGTGCCGCCAAGGAAGAAGATGATGCAGCACCTGGTCTACTTTGTTAGCTCCCTTCTGCAGGGGGCTAGATCAAGGTACTCCGGTGTGCAGAAACTGCTCTTCAGCCTTCTTATGGCCTCGAGGAAGCCGCGTCACTACTTCCAGGCGCACGAAATCACTATCGTCACCCGCCTCCCTCTGCGACGGATATTGCACAATCCAGACGCAATGGGAAGGACCGTAGAGTGGGCACTGGAACTGTCCAGCTTTGGCCTCAAGTTTGAGAGTACCTCGACGATTCAAAGCCGAGTCCTGGCGGAGTTCGTTGCAGAATGGACCGCGACGCCTGACGAAGAAACCCAAGAGACTGCTCTCCCCGACAAGGAGGCAAGTTGCGACTGGATCATGTAATTTGATGGAGCTTTCTCCTTACAGGGCACTGGGGCTGGCGTACTGCTTGTTGCGCCCACCGAAGAGCACCTCAAGTACGTGATCCAGATGCACTTCCCCAGGGAGGTGTCAACAAACAATACGACTGAGTACGAAGGGCTGCTTGCCGGTCTTAGGATCGTGGCAGACCTTGGAATCAAGAAACTGGTCGTCAGAGGCGAATCACAACTTGTCGTCAAGCAAGTCAACAAGGACTACCAGAGCCCGTTGATGAAGGCCTACGTCGATGAAGTGAGAAAGCTGGAAGAGCGTTTTGACGGTATACAGGCAGAATACGTTCCCCGAGCGGAGAATGATATCGCCGATTACCTGTCAAAAAGCGCTACCCTCAAGCTACCTGTGGAACCAGGTACCTTTGTGCTTCAGCTAACTCAGCCATCTGTTGATCCATCAATAGAGCAAAACAAGAGGAGGAAGTCAGGGCCCGGCAAGTACTTTCTCGCCGAGCTCCCCGGAGCCGCCGACAAGGATGCTGCCGGAGATACTGAGCCTGCCACGGGACGGCTAGCTCCGGTGGAGCATCAAGCTCTTGCCGTTGAGACAGCCGCTCCTATAGCGGAGGAAACGCCTTTAGTCCTCACCGTCGAGCCCCAGGCTCCAGCATGGGCACAGCATACCGTGCAATTCCTCCAAACAGGGGAACTTCCTGAGGAGCAGGAAGAAGCGGAAAAAGTAGCCCGTCGCTCTACTATGTACCAGTTCGTCGATGACGTCCTGTACAGAAAGAGGCCGAACGACGCGATATTGAAGTGTATCCCTCGTGAGGAAGGACGGGGGCTGTTGGCGGAGATACATGGAGGCATATGTGGATCCCACATCAGGTCAAGGGCCATTGCCGGCAAAGCGTTTCGGCAAGGCTTCTTCTGGCCCACCGCCCTCCAGGATGCGATGACACTGGTCACCAGGTGTGAAGCGTGTCAGTTCCATTCAAAGAAGCTTCATCAGCCAGCTCAAGCCCTTCAAATCATTCCTCTCTCCTGGCCCTTCTCGGTCTGGGGGCTCGACATACTGGGCCCTTTCCCCGTGCTGTCGGGGGCTTTGAGTACTTGTACGTCGCAATCGACAAGTTCACAAAGTGGCCAGAGGTGGAAGCAGTGAGGAAGGTCACAGCTCAGTCAGCCGTCAAATTCTTCAAGGGACTAGTGTGCCGTTTTGGTGTACCCAACAGGGTCATCACTGACAATGGTACACAGTTCACAAGCCGCACCTTCATGCAATATACCCAAGACCTCGGCAACAAAGTCTGTTTCGCTTCCGTTGCTCACCCACGAAGCAATGGTCAAGCTGAGAGGGCAAACGCAGAAGTACTGTGAGGCTTAAGGACAAAGACCTTTGACAGGCTGCACAAGAGTGGAAGGCGCTGGATTGATGAATTGCCGGCGGTTCTTTGGTCAATCAGAACGACACCAAATCGAGCCACCGGCCAGACACCCTTTGCCCTGGTATACGGGGCAGAAGCAGTTCTCCCCACTGAACTCATATACGGGTCACCTCGAGTACTCGCTTATGATGAGCTTGAGCAAGAGCAACTGCGCCAAGATGACGCAACGCTCCTTGAGGAAGATCGTCTTCGGGCGGCTGTGAGAGCAGCGTGCTACCAGCAAGCCTTGCGCCGCTACCATAGCCGCAAGGTACATGCCTGAAGCTTTGAGGAAGGCGACCTTGTTCTTCGGCACGTTCAATCGGCCAAAAATTCCAACAAGTTAACGCCAAAGTGGGAAGGCCCTTATCGGGTAATACGAGTCACCAGGCCCGGTGCAGTCCGCCTGGAGACCGAAGATGCCGTTCCAGTGAGTAATTCCTGGAACATTGAGCATCTTCGCAAGTTTTACCCGTAAGGCGCGGCTTGCCGGGCCCCCCGGCAAGCCACCTTTTGTACGAGCATTGCCGGTGATGCATGTAACCCTTTGTACAAAGCCAGGCGCAGACCCTGAGCATAAGTAAATGAAGCGCGGGCGCCCTGAGTTATAGCATGCAAGCTAGGTCGAGTCTCGTCCTTGGTTAGGGTTGATAGTGCTTAGCGGTGACTAACCCCTAGCTTAGAGGTCGAGTGTGCGTCTCCTTGTCTTTCTTTTGTCTTCTTTGGTTCACAGGACACACGGATATCCGTGCCGAACCACTTGGGGAGGAAAAGAAGATGAACAGACCAGCATCTAGCTCCGGGCAGGCCAGTATTGCCGGGGGCTGCAAGAGCAAAGATTCACCCACGGCGAACCAGGGTTGCCGGGGGCTGCAGCTTCAGATAAGTTCCTCATCCCTTATCATGCATTCCATTATGGACTGAGGTATGTGAAACCTCGTTTTCCACTAAGCTATCGTGCTCCCATAACTCTAGGCCCTAGGGCTCGTTCCTAGGGCCAAGTTTGGTCGTAGTCGCGGCAGCGAAAGGATGAAACAAGGAGCCTGAACACGCCTCATCCCTGCGTCTGCCAAAGGTGTGAGGAAGGTCGAGCGAAGTGGGGAGATGGCAAGGCCCGTTGCCGGGCAAGGAAATGTTTATCTTGAAGATATCAAGGATTTACTCCTTGTCGTGGGTTCCACCCGCAAACAAATGACCTGGCAAGCATCCCTTTTTCATTATAAACATTCCACTCAGGTACAGTCCATAGGAAATGAAACACATGAATGATGGGATTACAAGTTTTAAATTCAACAAAGGCCCGAAGGCTTACAAACTAAAAAGAGATAAGGTGCCTGTAATCCCTTTCTTGTCCCTCTCCTTAGGAGGTAGGTCAAGGAGGCGAAAGAGACAAAAGGAGCACCTAGGCGAGCTACGGGTGGCAGAAGACACCAAGAGAACATCTTGGTGGCCGTCCAAAGGCTGGATGGTGATGGCGGCGCCGGAAGCAGAGCTCGAAGACGAGGCGGCAGGACGTCAGCACGCGTCGAAGGCGTCGGTGCCCGCGTACTCTGACTTGACGGCCTTGCCGCCCGCCCTCTTCCTCTTTCGCAGCCTCCCAACGCCAGCCGTCGAAGGAGACGACCCCGAGAAGTTCAGGGAGCCGGCGACGCGGATGATGGGGTCGCCGGTGCCGCACGGAGCGGCACCTGACACCTAATCGGACCCGTCATCCTGCCGCCTACTACCCTCGTCGTCGCTGCCGCTGTCCTCCTCGTCACTCTTGCCCGAGGAGGAGTCTTCACTATTAGAAGAGCTCTCCACACAGCACCTTGCATGGGTCCCAAAGCACCCGAAGACCTTGACGGAGAGAAGGCCACCCTCCATCAGCTTAAAATGGAGAGTGAGCCCCTCCGTCAAGCGGTGGATATGGGCAAACGTCTTCCATCCCCGACGGAGATACATCATGTGAGGGGCGGAGAAGTCGACACGGGCCCGCGTGCCACTGATCCCGCAGCCCCTCATGTGCAGCCACAACGACTCCGGCGGAGCCAGCTCCATCTCCCGTGCAAAGGGAGTCGGGAGACGAAGGCGACGATGCGGCGGCCGGCGCAGCCTGACGAAGAACTCACAAGGGTCATCCCCGACATGGCCCTCCATTGGAGGAGGAGCTGCTGGCGGAGGCGAGGCCGGTGCGCCACCCCGTCCTCCTCTTCCCCGAGCGCCCCCGCCTCGCCCACGGCCTCGCCCCCTCCCCCTTCCCCTCGCGGCTGGCTCTGCCACCGCAGGCGCAGGAGAAGGAGGGACGCATTGTCGAGCGGCGACCCTCGCCGCCACTGTTGAAGGACCGGGGTTCCCTCTCTCCATGACGGATGGAAGGGAGGAGCAAAAGCTGAAGGAAGAAGAAGGTGAAAGAATGCGGGACGCCATCCCCCCTCCCGCTCTTTATAAAGGATCGGGGTTGGGGCTTGGCCGCCCCGCTCGGCCAATCAAGACACGGGAGGCACAGGGAGCCAGGGCCGACCCGCTGCCCCAACCAGCGACGGCTCGGTTTCCCGCCTCCACCGTTTGCCACCCCAAGCGCATGGGAGACACGTGGCGAACGTGCAGAACTAAGGGGACGGGTGAGGCAACCTCTCCGCACCCCGTGATCGTGGGGAGTGGATGCCTCGAGGACCGCGCCTCGGCCCCATTCAGTAAATGGGCCGTGCCTCCACGCCTCCCTCCGTTTATGGGGAAGGCACGAACCGCCCCCTTTACTATGACGTGACGCATGCCTGCGGGAACCAACCCCATGCATGCCGCCCACGTCACACGCGCCTCCCCATGCTGCGCCACGCGCGGGAATCGGGGGACGGGCAGCGCGAAGAATCTTACCACGGTAAAAACCGCCCCGCCTGCCCGCGGACCGTTTTTGGGCCTAGCCCAAACAACGCGTTGCGCTTATGTGTGGACCAGGACCAGGGGCTCCTGTAAGTGTACAAAAAGAGGGGTACACTTTTTGTACCCCTATAACTGTGCATGGGAAGTTTGAGCCGCGGGCACCACCACACCAAGCAAGGCAAGGGAGGTGATCCAGGGTAAGACCAAACCTCAAGAGAACTACGACGCCAAGGCCAAGACCACGAAGAGCAAAGGGGACAAAGCGGACTCCCCCGGCAAGATCCTTGCCGGGAGACAGTTCTAACAGCCCGGGCAAGACCCTTGCCGCGGCGACTCGTCCGCGCCTACGAAGCGAATCACCCTTGAGTCCACTGCCCCCAAAGGGCAAGGATTCGGGAGACATCCCCGTGGCGGCATGCAGATCATCGTGAAGACATTCAAGATCAGATACGCACTAAGGAGGCGACAAGCCTTGGCGGGATCCCAGCAGGGAAGACCACAAGGCCCCCGGCAAGCGCCTTGCCGGGGATGACAACAGGCGCCTCGGCAAGACCCTTGCCGGGGCCCCGGCAGGGCCCTTGCCGAGGACACCTGCAGGGCCACCATCAGGCCCACGCCGACTAAACCTCCACCACCGCATGCATGCAGCTGCCGACCCAACCAGCTGGGCAGGCACCTGCGTGGCGGCATGCAGATCTTCGTGAAGACCCACCACTGTGCCACCTCAGCTGCCTACATACTTACGTGGCATCACAGGCGTCGCTGGCCAGGGCGCGTGTCAACACAAGAAGGAGCGGCGACGGACAAGGCAGATCTCTCCCCCGTCCTCGATAAAGCGAGGACACCTAAGCAAGACACATTAAATGCGCCTTGTCATGTAATGCGAGGGATAACCTCGCATCACTGTTCCCTTTCCACCTCCTGTGTGCCACTGTGGCAACCCCTTTTTCTATAGAAGGAGGCCCGAGGCGACCAGGAGAAGGATTCGGCTTTTTGGAGCTCCTCACGCCCCATAGCTAGCTCAAGAACACAAATATACAATCCACCAAAGCAGGAGTATGGTTTTACGCATCCTTGCGGCCCGAACCTGGATAAACAAACCGTGTGCTACCTGTTATATCCGCTCTTCTCACAATCCCGCGCCCCGCTAACCGTAGTAGGGATTCTCGTGATCCCATATGTGTCGTTCCGCACCGACACAACACAACAAAATAGTCAGTTAGATCAAGGTGTGTGCGATATACGGCATATAGTTCACTCGGATGAACTGTTTGCGATTAGCTGACACAATAGAAATGGTTTAACTTAACAAGATGTGTGTGATACACGGGAAAGAGATCAGTAATCAGAAATTTGTGGGAAGACCGATAAGAACACAGACGATTCATGTTAGCAAGCCATGTGTGATGTGAGCAAATGATTGGCGGTATACAATTGTGAGTGATTGATGAAATCATCACCGACGGGTTCCATTGTTTTGTCCGTGTGCAATGTGATTTGCTATGTCCGCACAACATCTACGCTCTATCTCCAGAGCATCAACATATATACTTAAAAAAGCAGCATTACATAACCAAATTAAGCATACAATTACACAAGTGACTACACACATAACATTTCCCCACACCAAAGTAAGCAATTACATGCATGCTAAACTAGGAGGAACAAGGATCTAATCATCTACTTCTTATTGTGATGACACTTGCCATTGCTCTGCTTCTGGCTGGATCCCTGGCCGTTTTGGGGAAGGAGGCACTTCCTCATGTCAACGGCCCTCCTGTACATCTCGTAGCTCGTATACGCCTCCTTGGCCGCGTACACGACATGAGCTTTGTCAAGTTTCTCCATCTAGGCCCAGTGCCACACATGCTTGTCTTTTTTGCAGGAATCCTTCATGTCTCTATAGTAGTGGGTGATGATGGCCTCGGCGAGGTGAACCAGTGAGTCCTTCTCATGCTCCTTGCTGCCCCAAATCTTGTATTGGCCCTGGATGTCGACAAGATTCTGGCCGGCGATACCCGAATTCTTGAGCACCTTTACATCGTAGGTGATGTTCACAATAGCGAACATGTAGTGGGGGTTGTTCACAAACTGGAGAAATGCTCGCAAGGCCTTGTGGCCAGGCAGTAGTGGTAGACGAGGATGTGATTGCACATGCACATCTGGGCGACGACGACCTTGGGACGAGACCCGACACGAGCATGGGTGTACTCAAGGTCGAACCCGACCACCTAGTACTTCTCCTCAGCAAGCAGCAACTCCATGATGTGGACGGAGTGCTCCACCCAGACCGGGTTGTTGGTGTACACCACCGAGAGCTTCGTGGACCTTCTGTGGGTGTCCACCACGGCATGCATGGTGAATTGTTGCTCGTCGTGAGCAGCCGCTCGGAGCACCATTGGAGCCACGCAGGATACCCTCTAAGAATTTGTCGTGGTGGGTGTGCTTCTTGCAATAGTGGGGAGCGATCGAAAGGTTGAAGAGACACAAGGGTTAAATGGCCACTGTAATAAATGGGGGTATGCCGGCCTGTAATCGTCACGTCTTGTCACCACTTTCATAGCGGAGGATTCCAGTGCACGCTTGAGGACCCCGTACGTGTTTCCTTTGACCACACATGGGCTCGAAGAAGCGCCAAATATAACGTTGGTGAGCCTATTCCCGCACAACCGTGCAGTTTACCGCGCAAGCTTCCCGCCCGGCTAGTTTGGCCACGCGTCAGTTAGAAGAGGGGCAAATCATGGGCATTTATTAGCAAAAAGCTTTGGAAAAACGAAGTGTGTGGAATGACTCAGATCATAAGTTTACCCATGGGTGATGAGGTCAAAGTTACATAGAAGGGTGATGATGGACACTCGAGTGCGATAATTAATTATGCGGGCATACGGTTGAAGAAACCAACTGTGTGCAATAATGTCGAAGATCGAAGTCGAGTTAGCTATACAAATCGTTTGAGATGATCTCGACAAGGGTAACACATTCGAGAATGGTTAATAAAATCTATGTCCATTGCATGTTAAGGTCAAAATAGTACTACCAATATACGAGTCTCATACGATGCCATTTCAACGATTGTACCACAAAATCTTGAAATATTACAAGGTTCAAATTCCAGAGTTATATGGCTTAAATTCTAAGACTACAAGGTTCAAACTGATATTAGAAATGAAATGCAGCTCATTCAGCTGCAAACGCCGACGTTGATCAGATGAACATGGATATAAGAGAGGTTCAAACTAAAATTACAAATTTAAGACTGGTTTCGAAACCTCACCACTTTTGCAAAGGGATCAGCCACTAAGAAGTCATGTATGGGGTTGACACAATGCTTCCGATTACTCTGTCAGCTGAAGTTCCAAAATGAAATTCAGCTTTTTCGGAGCCTTTTCTATTCTGCCGCAGCCGTCGGCGCTGATCAACAAACCATTCATTTTTGCGAAATAAATGTAGGACAAACCTCATTACCTTCAACACCCTTTCTCTAACAACAAAAACCTGGCGAATACAATATCCTGCAAGGTCCCTCGGTATGTGTTCAAAGTAATTTATGAGAGATGCAAATCTAGGCATTCGATGTGATTGTTATATTGTATCACATTATCCATCACTAGGCCTAATCTTATCTCCAAAAGAAGAAGAAAAGGTCGTTCATACATGTAGTTTTGAACACTACTACAGGCATATTTGGTTTGTAGGATTTGTAAAATGCACTAATGTGCCATCTTCGATCTGACATGATTAACATGGGCATTTAATTACAATCTAGAAAATGTTGGCTTCTTCACAAGAGGTTGAAGTGAATGAAAAGTTTCCTAAGAAAACTAGTACAGATGAATCCGAAGAAGAAATGCTTATGGATTGTAACCATATGGATAAAGCAACCAATATGGGGGGAACATGTATGTACTGAAATCCTCCAAAATTCCTCCAGAAATCGTAGTACATTGTCATTGTAAACTTGGGAAAAGGTGTCAAAAATTGAACTCCCTTATGGTTAACATTTAATAGGAAAGGAACTTCACCTTGATATATAGCTTCTCCAGGCACAGAAAGCATCTCAGGAAACTGACAACTTGGTCCAGGCTGGGCCCGGAAGATTCTAGTGCCAAGAGCTTCACTATGCGCATATTCGGGGTCAAGCTTGTGAGAATCATTTTTTGGATGACAGATTAACATACATCTTCAAGATTAGAAATAATGTTAATGCTACCTCTTGAGAACTGCGTTGGTTTTCCCCGAAGAGGAAGGGATGATGCAGCAAAGTAGCATAAGTATTTCCCTCAGTTTTTGAGAACCAAGGTATCAATCCAGTAGGAGGCTACACGCCAGTCCCTCGTACCTGCACAAAACAAATAAATCCTCGCAACCAACGCGATAAGGGGTTGTCAATCCCTACACGGCCACTTACGAGAGTGAGATCTGATAGATATGATAAGATAAGATTTTTGGTATTTTTATGATAAAGATGCGAAGTAAAATAAAAGCAAAGTAAAAGCAAAGGAAATAAATAAGTACTGGGAGATTAATATGATGAAGATAGACCCAAGGGCCATAGGTTTCACTAGTGGCTTCTCTCGAGAGCATAAGTATTCTACGGTGGGTGAACAAATTACTGTTGAGCAATTGACAGAATTGAGCATAGTTATGAGAATATCTAGGTATGATCATGTATATAGGCATCACATCCGAGACAAGTAGACCGACTCCTACCTGCATCTACTACTATTACTCCACTCATCGACCACTATCCATCATGCATCTAGAGTATTAAGTTAATGAAAACAGAGTAACACCTTAAGCAAGATGACATGATGTAGAGGGATAAACTCATGCACTATGATGAAAACCCCATCTTGTTATCCTCGATGGCAACAATACAATACGTGCCTTGCTGCCCCTATAGTCACTGGGAAAGGACACAGAAAGATTGAACCCAAAGCTAAGCACTTCTCCCATTGCAAGAAAGATCAATCTAGTAGGCCAAACCAAACTGATAATTCGAAGAGACTTGCAAAGATAACCAATCATACATAAAAGAATTCAGAGAAGATTCAAATATTGTTCATAGATATACTTGATCATAAACCCACAATTCATCAGTCTCAACAAACACACTGCAAAAAGAAGATTACATCGAATAGTTCTCCACAAGAGAGGGGGAGAACATTGTATTGAGATCCAAAAAGAGAGAATAAGCCATCTAGCTACTAACTATGGACCCCTAGGTCTGAGGTGAACTACTCACACTTCATCGGAGGGGCTATGGTATTGATGTAGAAGCCCTCCGTGATCGATGCCCCCTCCGGCGGAGCTCCGGAACAGGCCCCAAGATGGGATCTCGTGTATACAGAAAGTTATGGTGGTGGAATTAGGGTTTTGGCTCCGTATTTGATTGTTTGGGGGTACGTAGGTATATATAGGAGGAAGGAGTACGTCGGTGGAGCAAC